>NC_134412.1:52512785-52600285 GCF_038048845.1 Mixophyes fleayi | reverse complement strand
CTTTCACAAGCAGGGCCCTCTCTACCCTATGTCTGCACCTCCTTCGTATTTGTTCTGTTTTTATGTAAGACTTGTATATTGTATGATTTGTTATGATTTCCACCCCTCCCCTTAGATTGTATGCTCCTCTGAGCAGGGCCATCTCTCCTCCTGTTTCCACCACTTCTAACTCTGCTCTCCAGCTACTTAGCCCTCCTCCTCGAGGGTCCTCCACCCCACGTCCACTCTCGCTCCCTCCTCCCCCCTGGGGGTCTCCCTGTCTTCCGCGCCCTCCTTTTTGGGCCCCGTCGTTTGCGGATCCTCCCTCCCCCTTCCCCGCCCTCTCTAGCTGTGCATTGAGCGTACTGAGTTGCTGTGTTTACTGTACTGTGCTGTCTCCCATTGTATTGTGATTTTGTTTGTCTCTGTACGGCGCTGCGGATGCCTTGTGGCGCCTTATAAATAAATATTAATAATAATAATAATAAAAATTTGTTATTCTGACTATTCAGCACTGCCGAGTTTTGTGCCACATTACAAATAAATGATAATGAAATACTCACTATGTGCCCCATCAGATAAGTACTGTCTCAACCCTTATCTACTGCATACTTCAGGCAGTTGGTCTGATACCCTGGCACCCTTTGGTAGTTTTTCTCCTGTAGGAGACCTCAGGTAAGTCTGTATATACAGACAACAAGATATAAACACTGGCGCTCAATGCAGTATTGTATAAATGAAGTGATAAAGTTAAACCCACATATACACCTCTTCCATGTGAGGAGGCAGCCTTCCTTCAAAACTCTGGCTGGTAAGGCCGAAAATAGATGTGGTAGGTGCAACAGAAGGAGGGCGCAATAGTGATGTCAACAGATTATACTGAACAAAGTGGGTACAGAATAGGTTGGCATAAGGATGTGATACAAATCTCTGGGTTGGTATCCAACAATGATGTAGTTGAACCAGTTCACAAATCCAAACGCTAGACAGAATGTTCAAGCATGACAGTCACTGATGTAAAGATAGTCAATTTCTAATGCCACAGTATGTGGTGTGCTAGCTAACCATATGGAGCTCGTTGAACAGAAGTAATACTGTTTGCGATTCAACAGATAGACAGGATTAAGTGGAATTGCGTGTAACGATACAGTTCACCAGATAACAAATCAAATAGGTGGGAGCGTACCAGAAAGTAAAATAAAACCAGCTTATCTGTATCAAGGTCTCCGACAGGAAATCTCAGCTCCGTCTGGTGTGTCAGGAACAGGCAAAACAGCAACTGCAGTATACAGTAGTTCTTAACCTCAGGCAGCCGTCCCCATACAGTCACCGCTCACAGTCTCCAATTAACCGTAATAGTAGAGATAGAGGAGCCATATAGTGTAGTAATTTATGTACAAAAAATTTATTCAGAAATCATATAAATGCACACTCACATTTAACAAGATAATAGTAAGCTTATCTGTAATTAGGCAGTAGGTCAGCTTGTACCAGTATGGATCCCTGGAGAGCTTCACAGGTATTACCAACGATCTCCACACAGAAGTATCAGGGTATAACCAATAGATGTCCAGGGTAGTGGTGTGACCTATACAAGCTTATAGCTAAGTGATGGGGCCTCAACGCGTTTCGTCTTGACAGACTTCTTCAGGAGGAAAAACAAGTGCCCACTCTCAGGGCTTGTTTAAATACCATGTATGGTGGCCATTTTGCGCATGCGCAGTGCGCGGACTCTACTGCGCATGCGCAGTGCGCAGGTGCTACTGCGCATGCGCGGGACACCCGCGACTACGCGGGTGCTGCAGGATGGATGATACTCTAAAGGTATCTATAAACATGTGGGGCAGAGTCTCTGGGCCCAAGTGGATCAAGTCAAGTGTCCTAAATAAGTTAAAAGGTCCAGAAAAAGGTTGATGAAACCGAGTGCGGCGGCCATCTTGGATAAGGGCATCTAACATAGATTGTCATCAAGTAGAGTCTACAGTGGCCATTTTAAGTCAGGGTGCCATAATAATCATTACTTGCACAGTAAGATAATGCAGATTAAAATGTTGTTTAAACACAATTAATAAATAAAACATATTAAACATATAAGAATCACTGCATATATAAAACAGTACATGACTGCAGCTAAGGACATATGCTTAAAAAATATATAAATATGTGCTAAAAGATAATAAGGCAACAATATTAAAAATAACTAAAAATACAGACAAATCAGTGCCAACATAAGCACCTCAAATACCATAAAATAATGGTGCTTCTATGCATAGATCGCCATCAACCCCAGTAAGCCCCCTGGTGTTGATGGACGTCTAAATCAAGTGAAATAGGAAACATTACTATAAAAAAGGTGCAATTTCATAGCCTTCATTGAGACCATGAGGGGTGAGGGTGTTCAGCTGAAAGATCCAAAACATCTCCCTTTTGGAGAGTTTGGACTGGAGATCGCCTCCTCGGCATCCTAAGCGTACATTTTCTATTCCCTTAAATGTCAGATGGTTAGGGTCAGAGTTATGTTTCTTGTTAAAATGTCTCGAAAGAGAAAGGGAGATTCTACGTATGGACCCCATTTTAGCCACCATTCTTCCCACAAGACCTGACATCATTTTCCGTAAAAATAGGAACCTGAAAGATGCTCTGGCACCTAGTATGCTATCCGACATTCATACTAACACTTCCAATACATTTCCAGCGGTGAAGGGTTTTAACAAGTGCAGTCACTGCAATATTTGCAAGTTTGCAAGCCCCGATAAGAAAGTTTTTTATAACTATGACAACAGCCAGAAGTTTAACATAAAAGAATTTATGAATTGCCAAACATCCTCTGTTATATACCTGCTAGAATGTTCTTGTGGTCTTAAATACATTGGTAAAACAAAAAGACCACTAAAACTTAGAATTCAGGAACATGTTCGAAATATTAAAAACAAAATCGAATCCCATTCTGTTTCGAGACATTTTAACAAGAAACATAACTCTGACCCTAACCATCTGACATTTAAGGGAATAGAAAATGTACGCTTAGGATGCCGAGGAGGCGATCTCCAGTCCAAACTCTCCAAAAGGGAGATGTTTTGGATCTTTCAGCTGAACACCCTCACCCCTCATGGTCTCTATGAAGGCTATGAAATTGCACCTTTTTTATAGTAATGTTTCCTATTTCACTTGATTTAGACGTCCATCAACACCAGGGGGCTTACTGGGGTTGATGGCGATCTATGCATAGAAGCACCATTATTTTATGGTATTTGAGGTGCTTATGTTGGCACTGATTTGTCTGTATTTTTAGTTATTTTTAATATTGTTGCCTTATTATCTTTTAGCACATATTTATATATTTTTTAAGCATATGTCCTTAGCTGCAGTCATGTACTGTTTTATATATGCAGTGATTCTTATATGTTTAATATGTTTTATTTATTAATTGTGTTTAAACAACATTTTAATCTGCATTATCTTACTGTGCAAGTAATGATTATTATGGCACCCTGACTTAAAATGGCCACTGTAGACTCTACTTGATGACAATCTATGTTAGATGCCCTTATCCAAGATGGCCGCCGCACTCGGTTTCATCAACCTTTTTCTGGACCTTTTAACTTATTTAGGACACTTGACTTGATCCACTTGGGCCCAGAGACTCTGCCCCACATGTTTATAGATACCTTTAGAGTATCATCCATCCTGCAGCACCCGCGTAGTCGCGGGTGTCCCGCGCATGCGCAGTAGCACCTGCGCACTGCGCATGCGCAGTAGAGTCCGCGCACTGCGCATGCGCAAAATGGCCACCATACATGGTATTTAAACAAGCCCTGAGAGTGGGCACTTGTTTTTCCTCCTGAAGAAGTCTGTCAAGACGAAACGCGTTGAGGCCCCATCACTTAGCTATAAGCTTGTATAGGTCACACCACTACCCTGGACATCTATTGGTTATACCCTGATACTTCTGTGTGGAGATCGTTGGTAATACCTGTGAAGCTCTCCAGGGATCCATACTGGTACAAGCTGACCTACTGCCTAATTACAGATAAGCTTACTATTATCTTGTTAAATGTGAGTGTGCATTTATATGATTTCTGAATAAATTTTTTGTACATAAATTACTACACTATATGGCTCCTCTATCTCTACTATTACGGTTAATTGGAGACTGTGAGCGGTGACTGTATGGGGACGGCTGCCTGAGGTTAAGAACTACTGTATACTGCAGTTGCTGTTTTGCCTGTTCCTGACACACCAGACGGAGCTGAGATTTCCTGTCGGAGACCTTGATACAGATAAGCTGGTTTTATTTTACTTTCTGGTACGCTCCCACCTATTTGATTTGTTATCTGGTGAACTGTATCGTTACACGCAATTCCACTTAATCCTGTCTATCTGTTGAATCGCAAACAGTATTACTTCTGTTCAACGAGCTCCATATGGTTAGCTAGCACACCTCATACTGTGGCATTAGAAATTGACTATCTTTACATCAGTGACTGTCATGCTTGAACATTCTGTCTAGCGTTTGGATTTGTGAACTGGTTCAACTACATCATTGTTGGATACCAACCCAGAGATTTGTATCACATCCTTATGCCAACCTATTCTGTACCCACTTTGTTCAGTATAATCTGTTGACATCACTATTGCGCCCTCCTTCTGTTGCACCTACCAAGTCTGTATATACATCTAAGTCATATTAGGCTCTGGCCTGTATGGTGTAATTTCTCGGGTGATATTCACTGGAGTCGATATAATATTTATGTCTTACAATAGTGTATACGCTCATGTTATCCTTAATATCATTTTCCGCAGATCATCTTGCTTGTGTTTTTCCTTTCTACATTTATTTTACTTTTGTAGTCTTAATTATTTTCCATTCTTTCCCCCCCAAAGCTAATTCTCCTTGATAGCAAACTCAATAATTACCATTAACGCATCAATGTTAAATGTCAAAACAGATCACAACTCTTCCTCCCATTAATAAAAAATGATGCCCTATACTGTTCTTTCCCTCATTTCCCAGGAGCATTATTCTCCAAACAAGAAGCATCTAGCCCTGAAAATGTTTTGGGAATATAAAGCAGACATTGTGAGACTACAAGAAACCCGAGCAGAGCAGTCTTTCTGACAGACGCTACTCCAAAAACTATTTTGCAGTGCATCTGCAAAATGCAATGGAGTAGCCATACATTTTAATGTCAAGAAAATGTTGGCTGACAAGGACGATAGGTTATTAATTCTGGTAGGTGAAATTGATTCTATGCCTTTTACCTTGGTTAATCCTTACGCAATTAGCACATGAGAAATCAGATTTCTCCAATAATCTCCAATAATCTGTTATTAGCCTTCTCTATTGTCAAGGGTTCACTGGTTTAATTTGGTGGTTTCATCTTGGCTTCTTACTAACATCATCATCATCATCATTTATATAGCGCCACTAATTCCGCAGCGCTGTACAGAGAACTCATTCACATCAGTCCCTGCCCCATTGGAGCTTACAGTCTAAATTCCCTAATATAGACACAGACAGACAAAGAGAGACTAGGGTCAATTTTGATAGCAGTCAATTAACCTACCAGTATGTTTTTGAAGTGTGGGAGGAAACCGGAGCACCCGTAAAACCCACGCAAACACAGGGAGAATATACAAACTCCACACAGATAAGGCCATGGTCGAGAATTGAACTCATGACCCCAGTGCTGTGCTGCCCATATTCATATGGAAGCCACAGCAGAGTCCATGAATAGCATGAAAAGCAGAAACTAGCCCTGTAAATAACCTCTGCACTTGAAGTTGAAGAAAGGGCAAAATGCTGTATCAGGAGCAGGGCCGTAACTAGGGCTGTGCGACAGGGGCGACCACCCAGGGCGCAACGCTGAAGGGGGGCGCAATTTAGGAATATTTTAGGTTAATTTGGTTAAAATTGAGGGTTAGGGGGCGGCATTTGTCATTCTTGCCCAGGGCACTAGAATTCTAAGTTACGGCTCTGATCAGGAGTGCAGAGTAGTTACAGAAACACATCATGTATAGGGCTTTGTCTTCAGATTAAAATAGAGGACACAGTTTTAAGTATTTGACAGTGTAGGGTTTCTGACACTTTGCAACTTCTTACTAGAAGAACTCAGCAACCTTAGTTTTTATATTGTTTATAGACTCCTGACATAGATTTTAAATTTATTGCTTCATAGATCGGTACACTACCTACATACTCTTTAGTTAGTTACAGTTTAATGTTGTCATTATGCTGTTCTCGCTATTCATGGTTTTTATTTTGCTTTCACTGTAAAATGATCCTCCCTACTCTCTTCATCCCCACAAGACACATTCCTCCTCTCCTACCTGCAATTTCCGTAACCCTCCTCCATTAATCCCTCTCCTCTTCTTTCACTCCCTCTACCTTTCCGTCATGTCCCCTTGCACACCCTAAGTATTTACATCTGTTTCCCCTGCCCCCTTGTATTTCCCTTATTTATCCTTTTCCCTCCTCCCCACTCCAAAAGATCTTCCCCAAATATGGTCCTTCCTCATCCTATCCTCCTACTGGACCCTCTTACCTATTCTCCATTCCTCCCTCCTCTTCTGGCACATACCTACTATACCAGCTTTACCAGATATTTTTTCTGTTAAATAATATAGGGTTCATCCTGGGTGATCTAATCAATAACTGACAGTCACCTCCCAAGCACCATTAGTTCTTTAATAGCAAAAATCTTAAAGAATTTCTAATGAACTCACTTAGTATTCCCTCAACAACATTATTCACCCTATTGGGCCTCCCTACCCTCCCACATTTCTTCCCCTCATCTCTGTTTTCCCCTTTCCTGCCCCTTCCCTCTTCCTCCCCCTCCCTCCAGATTGACAAATACTTTGAATTTGCCTATAGTGCTCCTTTTAGTTGGCCCACTATAGGAAGTGGGGAATGACAATCTTGATACATACCAAGGTTCCTCTTATTTTAACCAAATTGCAATCAGATACAGAAGATTACTGTTAGGAATTCACAGACATAGCAAGGTTATGTTGTAGTAAAAAATTTTATGGACCTTATTGCAGAGCAAGAGCAGTTAGGAAAAGCACAAGCTCTGAGGTAATGCAGAGATGGGTAATTAGCCACAAAGTATTGCCGGAGTCATGCAGTAGTATAACAGTCTTTTGTTGCAACACATATATAAACAATAACTCTGAAGAAATGCTGGTGCAGGTTTATACAGAGCCCAGTAATCACTACAAAGCCCCACAAGAGCAATAGATAGTTACCACAGTCCGTTCCTGGGGATTCTGCATACAGCTAGATGTGAATAGATGTAGATGCAGACCAGAAAACAGGAGTCAGTAGACAAATGTGTGCAGAGCCAATAAAAGTAATCCAGGTATCAGTAAAGTACGTAAAGCAAGGAACAGCAGATGCAATGTATGGAACAAGTAGAACACATGAACCAGGAAGCTAGCATGTTCAACACTATCACTGGCAATGAGTGCTTGACAAGTGTGGGGTTAGATATTGGAGTCTTCCAATCAGCTCACAGAGGAAAACACAGCTGAAGTGCATAGCAGATCTGAGTATCCCACAGGATGCAAGACAGTCGCTTCTTGGTTGTTATTGGCACTCTCCTAGACAGTTACCTGATATCAATATATGCTTAATATATGAGTGCGTTGCACAAGGCCACATAATTATTGAGGAAAATTTCAGCATAGTTTTAAATCCAACATTGTATAAAATAGCTCATCCTTCTGCAAAAATAGAAGCCATATCCTTGCAGGAATCTCAGACCCTTTTGAGTTTCCATAAACGTCTGGCCCTATATGACTCTGGGGGTTATATTTACTAAACTGCGGGTTTGAAAAAGTGGAGATGTTACCTATCCAATCAGATTCTAGCTGTCATTTTGTAGAATGTATTAAAATGATAACTAGAATCTGGTTGCTAGAGGCAACATCTCCACTTTTTCAAAAACACAGTTTAGCAAATATACCCCTTGGTGTCGGAAAATCTCCACAGCAAAAGATTAGCCACATTTCTCTGCCACACTAAAGCTACTCAGGCATAGATATGATATCTGTTACACAATATGTGTCTTGGACAGACCACAAAGGAATGTACATACTGTTTAGTATAATTGAATCTTCTTGTCTATGCCATATGTGCCGTCTTGACAATTTGCAGTGATCATAGAGTACTTTGAAATCAACTGCCATGTTATTCTTACAAGTATTTTTTTTGTCAATGTATTTTATTGGATTATCAAAGAATTAATAGTTAAGAATTAAACAAAAGATGTTTTGCTACTTGTATATTGATGTTTAGGGATCACATGACCAATTCATTAAGATTCATTTACACCAACATGGAACTATTTAATTATTTTACTGGGTGGATTGGTTTTATAGTGATTTGAGCTACTGTATGTAAAACACTCATGGATACTAATGTGAATGGTACAGCTGTTGCTGTTTAGGACTAATTAGCACCTTATATAGAGAGGTTCTACTGCAGTATGCTAACACTAACCCCTCTGAATACGTTGCTCTTTCAAGCAATTAAATGCATAGGGTTTATCTGGTGCATTGTTTTTATCTAAGACTATCTAAGGCTATCACTATCTCAAGAGATTTATCATGGCAGTATTTCAAATCCTGTATATGTACAGCACCAGTGTTGGACTTTCAAATTGATGACATCCAGACTGGGATATTGAAGACACTCAACAGCATGCAAGTATATTGCTGCTACGTCTAAACCTGTCCAGATTGATATGCCTTTTCATCTGAAGTGTATTTTAACAATTTCATTTGGTTGGGACATTTTTTTTCATTATTATCCACATACAGAAACTGATATTCTCTATATGATTTGGGGGCTGTTTGTGTTTGTCCATTTGTGTGAGAATAAAAGAGAATATGTACAATATGAAGGCTGGCAGTGAGGTATGTGCAGGTATAGATGGCCAACTAGCACAATAGAGTTAATTCAAGACAAGGAATAGCAGTTGTCTTAAGTGTAACAATAACACAGGCTCTGTTACCTTATCTGTAGAAAGAGGAATATTAAGTTAAATACAAAAGTATACTGTTTTTGACATATCCAGTGTTTCACGATGGTAACTTTAAAGTATGTCTGGATACAAACAATAGTCATTTAAAACAAAGCAAGGACAGCAATGACATCACAATATGAAACTTGCATCAGCCAGAAGGCTTGGTTGACTGGTAACTAATGAACTCACAACTAACATCTTAATACCTGGAATATTGGTGAACGGTAAATTCTAAACCATTCTTCACCAATTGTCATTGATAAACATGGAAATAAGACAGAGACCATCAGTGCAGGCCTTTTCTCTGTATAAAGGACACGTTTATTCTAATCAACAATATACTTCAGGTTCATTTGATTAACAAGAGGAGACCATTATGAATGAGACTATGATTTTTTTTGATAAAGTATACTATATGGACAAAAGTATTCAGTGCTTGACCATTACACCAACAGGGATTGTAATGACATTATATTCAAATACATATACTTTAATATAGAGTTGGTCCCCCTTTTGCAGTGATAACAGCTTCTACTATTCTATACATGCTACACGTGGCATACGGCGATCGCAAGGTAAAATACGCACGTACACACTCGCATTACAACATTTAGTTATTTATATAATTCATATTCATATTGGTTCCGTTACACTGTAATTTATGAGCAGATAGTATTTGGTTTATTATTAGTTTATATAATATTATTTAAGGTTCGGGTTATAGGAAAGGTGTCATGTCTAGTATCATATTAAACCCCTATTCATCAGCAGCTGTCCGGTTCCATCGCCGAAGAGATCACATATTGCATACTCTAGTTATTGATGTTAGGGAATAAATAGCCAGATTGATATCAGAATGTGAAATGCTAATGAACTCATTGTAACTGGAGCACATCCCCTGGAGAGATGACCCCCACCTTTGGATTCCTTAGATTGAACCAGCCTATGACCTGTTTACCCTGGACCCATCTGATGTCTGGACCTATAGAAGCAAGCCACGTCATCTCTATTGTTCACTCTGTAACACTGACTGTATATATAATCATAGCTGCACCCCCACCAGTCTCAGTCTACTCTGATCACAGTATTCAAGGGTGAACTACTGTCCACTGGTGCCCGTGGTTAGCGCAGCGGTATGTATGTATGTATGTATCTTTTGGTATTGGCTGTACTGTACTGTATTATATAATAACGTATTGAACTGTTTACTTTTTACATCTGCTAAAATAAATCACTTTGTGCTTCAGAAACACAATGCAATCGATTGGGCAATGCTTATTTGAAAACGATAAAATTACTTTAATAATTTGGGGGCTCTGAGTTGGAGGTTACGTTATCGGCAGGTATGCAACGCTTACGATTTTCGGTTCCTCAACAAAGGGTGGATTGACGGACGCATCTCATACGGGAAATAACGCAATGTGTTTAAGACCTGTGGTTCACTTTGTGTTGCGAAACCGAATGTCCGTTGTTGCATAGTCTGAAGGAACGCTAACTAGAATCTAGGGACAAGAAAGAGAAATGTTTCTTTTTATTGTCGTTTTGCGTTTTAAAGGGTATAGCATTGCATAAGGTATGTGTACTTCCTGCATTGAGTATGTGTACTTCCGGTATTGTTGCCACGTGTGTAAACAGTCATGATCATAGTCTGTTATCTATGCATAGTGTAATCGCTTGGTAAAATCTCTGAAAAGATAGTGTCATTGTTTGAGAAATTTATTTTCTGTACGGAAAACAAAGGTTATGTGTGTGTATGTGAATGTTATTTATACATAAAGGCAAAAATATACTGGTAACAGAATATAGGTTTTTGTTTGCGCGCTCAATACTAATCACAACGCTTAGTGATAAATAGTAAGACTGCATCCTGTCCGCACAACAGCAGTTCTCAATGGGAAGCCGGACAGAGATGGTATAAATTCTCTTTGAGCGGTCTGATTTGACCGCATGGTAAGGCCGTGATTGAGTATTGAGAGGGCAGCGGGGAATTGTTGAAAATTGATAGCGCTTTGGTTCAGGTGTGTCTGACGGGGCATGGTAAAAAAGGTGACCTGATAACAAAGGTTCTGTTCTAGGGGTGAGCAGGATATAAAGAAACCTTTGTGTGAAGTGGTGTTCTGTTCTAAGAAAGAGCAGGTGATAAAGAGACACCACAGAGTATACATGGCAGGTATACTCGAAGCGAAAATAACAGGTTTTCGCGGCATTCCCAAATATTAATCGCAAAGCTTACTGATAGTTAGTATCCGTAAGCGGTGCGATCGGACCGCATGGTTGATTTAGTGCAGCCGTGATTGCGACTTGGGAGATGTGGGAGGAAATACGCTGCAACCACTGATATTCTTAATTGATATTGGTTGCTAACAGTGGTAAAGTACTCAAACTAGGAATGGCATTGATATTTTTAAGGGGACGTACCTGTTGAAATTGTCCAGGGCCAAGAAGTCATGGAGAGTTGTGTGCTGCCTAATGAATGGCCGGTTGGGTCAGCAAAGTAGGTTATGTGTAATAAATACGGTGCGTATGCAATGGCATACTGCGACAAATGGGTCAAGATGACCCAGGAGTGTGTGAAACCTTTCCCAAACATAGGTAGTCTTGACTCAGAGGTGTTAAATAATGTTAGAGATAAAGTGCGGTTGATTAAATCAACAAAAACGAGAATTGAACATGATAACTGTTTAAAATTGTGGCAACAAGAAGGGTACACATGGCAAGGGAGCGCGTGCTCAGCGGAAGTAGGCGTGGCGCAAATCGCGCACACAATGGAAGTGAGCGGTGCAAAGCGTGGAGAACTGAGCGCATGCGCACCCTCGTAGACAAATGCGATTGAGGTGATAGGTACAGCCAATACCAAAAATGTTAAAAATGTAATGAGTACGTTTTATGATGTCTTAAGTAATGTTTTAGAGGAAGATGTGCCCACAGTCATTTCAGCCATTGCCCATGCCAGTAACATACACGGACAAGGAAAGGGAATGGTTCCACCAGCAGGGGCAGCGGCTGAAATTGGTGAGAATAATGTAAAGGTTATCAAAGGAGGAGACATTCATTGTACTACAACAGCGATTCCAGCAACTAGTTCAGAACATAGTGATTTGGTAGGCTTATATCCTGTCCGCACAACAGCAGTTCCCAATGGGAAAGCGGACAGAGATGGTGTAGTTCCCATGAAACAGGTAGCAATGTATTTTCCATGGACTGAGACGGAACTATTTACAATTATGTCTGATTTCCCTGATCCTAGAAAAGATTTAGTCAAGTGTCAGAAATTTATTAGACATTTAGGTAATGCACATGAGCCTACTAATAAAGATTGGAGTGTGTTGTTTAGAGCTTGTCTTCCTCTCGATACTGATATACAAAAGTTCATTAAGGATTGTAGGTTGGAGAAGAATAAACCCTTAACTGAGGATGACAATCAGGGTAATATTGGACGTATAATCACAAAGTTGGCCATATATTTTCCAGTGACAATGAAATGGGGCAAAATATTCACCATCAAACAAAAAGGTAATGAGATTACAACTGATTATTTTTCTAGGGCTCTAGCGGCCATGATTAAGTACACAGGAATATCAGATATAAGGGTAAATCCACATTACAGGGAGGTAGCTGTTGCAGTATTAATGGACGGTCTCCGGGAGGATCTAAGGACTTGGATACAAACCTCTTTTCCTAATTGGAGAGGTCTCACTGTAAATGCCATTAAATAACATGCCATAGAACATGAGAAAAATATATGTAAAAAGGAAAAAGCACAGAATGATAGGTTAATGATGTTGGGTATCCAGGCGTTAGAAAAATTACATTCACAACCTCAGAATTATAAAAACCACTATAAGGGACGAAAGAAACAGAAATCTTTGAAGTGTTTTAACTGTCTTAAGAAGGGACATTTGAGGAAAGATTGTAAAGAAAATATTAGAACAAAAGCTAGGAAATTAGGACCAGGCAAGGCAAATAATAATCTGCCCTCTTTTGGGCAAGTAGTTTGTGAGTGATTTCGTTTTTTTACCATAACAGTTTTTTAAATGTTTTTCTCTTTTTTAAAATGCTTTTCTCTTTTTTTAAAATGTTTTTCTCTTTTTTTAAACTGTTTTTCTCTTTGGAAAAGTTTTTTTTTTTTTGTTTTGCTTTTTTTTTAGTTTTTCAAAGTGTATTTTTAACTCTATTAGTTTGTAAAGGATTTTTATTTCTCATTAAAAAATTTTTTTTTATTCGCAAACACATTTTTGCAATAAACAGTATATTTCTAAATTGCTTTTTGCTGCAACTACATTGTATGCTTTTTCTAATACATCCAGATTCGCCAGGATCGCAGGTAACTCCCAGTCAGAGGTCTACACCTCCACCTTCAGCGAGAGATTCAGGCTCTGAAGAGCAAGCAGGTGCGTGGTCTCTGGGGAAGAAATAATGGAGTTAGATGTTTTTCTGTGCAAATGTTGGTGTCCATGTTATATTTAGTGATTTTTATATGCTTTCCAATGAGAACATAGGGCTAGATTTACTAAACTAAGGGTTTGGAAACCTTGAGATGTTGCCTATAGCAACCTATCAGATTCCTTTTTTTTTTTTTTTCCATTCTGCAAAATGTAAGCAAAAATCTGATTGTTTGCTATAGTCAACATCTATACATTTTCAAACATGCAGTTTAGTCTATGTTTCCCATCATGTACTACACAGAGGGAGAAGTAAAATAGTATTCGCTTACCCCAAAGCACAGCCTTGCAGCATTTTGCTACAAGCACCCTCAATGTTTGCTTTTTAAATTATTTACATTTAGATCCCTTCACTGTAACGCATAGGCAAAGAGATTTTATTCCAAAAAAATATAAGGAGCATCCTTCAGCAGGTCGCAAGAGGACAACTAATCTGGAAGGTAGACATTGTTAACCATTCTTTAGTTGTTAAAGGTTTTTGTTTTTGGTACAGTGTCCAGAATTCAATTGACAAACATGTTAGTTCCTATATACTTACCTTGGTTATTTCACCACAGGAACCTCATCAACTCTGCAAGGCCAGCGCCAGTCTGCGCAGATGTCACCTTCTGACGACACACAGGAAGACACAGTCATCACTTTAGAGATGGTAGATGTCCCCGTGTCTATGCGCCAGGAACAAGCAACTGCCCCTGCGGAACAGTCATCTGAGCAACAAGCTGCAGCTCCTCGGATGGATACAGGGCGAGAAATGGCCCAATCCATTGCAAATTTCCAGGCACAACAGTCTCAGTTTATGGACAGCCAAACGAGACACATGTCACAAATTGCGGCCCATTTGAGGCGGATACACCGCTCAAATAGTCAAACCCCTGCTGGAATCAACCGTCTGGCAAATGCTTTGGAACAAACTAATGTGCAGCTGGCACAAATGACTGGGGCTGTGGAGGCCTTACATTCCACAGTACGTGAGGGGAATGCCAATGTCACCCGCCTGGCAGGGCAACTACATTCTGAAATTGTAGCCCGTTTACCGGCACCTATGTCTTCAGCCACCACCAGTGCCGCTAGTATGCCTACCATATCTCTACAGAGTACTCCTCCAAGGAGAGGTGCTCGCACCAGGGGTGGGCGAGGGAGGGGAGAGAGTGGCACCAAGCATAGCGATATGGCTGCAAAAAGGCGTCGCTAGTACAATGTTTATTATTGCTTAATGCTTTCAAAAGTTTATATAAGCATTATATGTTATTATTTATTGTGTTCTGCAATAAATTCAGTTAAATTTCTATGGTGTCAATCTTTCTTTTCTGCACATTAAACAAGAGTATATGTTACGAGCCGCGGCGGTGCCCAGCCGCCGCGACTCACTCACCCACGTCCCGGCCGTCGCCATGGCGACCGGGACGTCATTTCCGGCCATAACCCGGCCTTTGCCGGGGCAACCAGCAGAAGCTTCAGAGCTGCGTCCCGGCAATAGGAGGAAGCCGGGCGCAGCGTTCTCTAGCCTGTGGGCTAATTAATATGGGCAGATTATAGTAGGCAATTACAGGCATTAGCCTGCAACTGTGCAGGCCAGGGGCAAGCCCTGATTGGCTCTATTAGTGACTGCTCTATTACCTGCAGGAGTGTGTTCAACCTGTGATTGGTTCAGCTGGGTATTTAAGGCAATGAGGTCTGCTGCCTCATTGCCGGTTATAGCTTCTGTGCTCCAGTCTGCTGACCTGCTTTGTTCCTGTTCCTGTGTCCTGATATCTACGTTTGACTCCCCGTGTATGACCCCTGGCTTTGTATTGGACTTCGCTCGTGTTTCCTGTGACCCTGATCCTCGGCTTGTTTACCCGTTCTGCTACTTTGCCTGTGACCTCTGACCTCAGCTTGTTCATCGATGCTGATACCTGCTGCCGGCCTTTGACCTCTGCGTGGACCTGACTCTTCATGCCTGGGTTTTCCCCAGCCGGTACACACTTCACGACCCTCTGTCAGTCTGCAGCCCAGTCTGTCCCCACCATCAGGGGCTCCAGTGAACACCTGACTGGCAGAGTAGACTCCGGGTTGTGTTGTGCCGGCTGGAGGGGTTCCTAACATTATAACCGGCCCACTCACGGAGACAAGGTCAGAATGGATGCAAGTGGATCCACACCGTCTCCGGCACAAACCCTAGCAGGCCATGTTGAGTCCTTGTATCAGAGGATGCAGGTATTGGCTGAGCGTATGTCTGTTCAAGAAGAAGCCACAAAAGCTTCACAACCTACTCTAGATCCCATCTGTGAGCCCAAAATGAATTTACCGGATCGGTTCTCCGGAAATAGAACCCTGTTTCGGAACTTCAGGGAGAGCTGCAAGCTCTATTTTCGGATGAGACCCCGCTCCTCCGGTTCAGAGCAGCAAAGAGTTGGGATTACTATTTCCCTTCTACAAGGTGACCCCCAGTCCTAGGCGTTTTCTTTGCCACAGACCAGTCCTGCCACGCAGTCCGTAGACTCCTTCTTTGAGGCATTGGGTCTACTGTATGATGACCCGGATCGAGTGGCCTCCGCGGAAGCTCATCTACGGTCTTTGAAACAAGGCCGACGGTCGGCAGAAGAATATTGCGCTGAGTTCCGTAGATGGTCACCTGATAGTGGATGGAACGACCCTGCCTTACATAGTCAGTTCCGTGTCGGCCTATCCGAACAGATTAAAGATTCTTTGGTGCAATACCCGTCTCCTAGCTCTCTGGAGGATCTGATGCACCTCTCCATTAAAATTGACAGGAGATATAAGGAGCGGAAAACTGAAAAGGAAACAGCATCACCTCCATCCACCTTCATTCCTATCTCCCAGGTTGGTGAGGAACCAATGCAATTGGGAGCATATCGTCTTTCCTCTGAAGAAAGAGACAGGAGACGGTCACAAGGCTTATGTTTGTATTGTGGCACAAGGGGCCATTTCTCCCGTTCTTGCCCAAACAAGTCGGGACGAGCATGCCTTGGGAACGAGGAGAAAGTTCACTTAGGTCTGCAGATCGTTTCCCCGAAAAATGCACTATTGGTCCCTGCACAGCTCACGTTCAGTGCTCGTTCTACGAAACTATCAGCCTTCATTGACAGTGGAGCTGCTGGCAACTTCCTTGACATCGAGTTTGCCCGCTCTGCTGGGATTCCGCGGATTAAACTCCAATCTGCCATTACGGTATGTGGCTTAGATGGTAGTCCGTTGCCAGGCGGCAAGATTACTTGGGAGACCCCACCACTACAGTTGAACATTGGCGCTCTCCATTCGGAATCCATAGTCTTACGTCTTATCGAATGTCCGTCGGTTCCTTTAATTCTGGGCCATCCTTGGCTGTCCTGCCATAACCCCGTCATGGATTGGACAAAAGGAGAAATTGTCCAGTGGAGCCCCCATTGTACACAGTCTTGCTTGACACTACCTCTACGTATTATTCAGTCTATTCCGGAGCAGCTCCCTTCTCAGTATCATGACTACTGGGATGTTTTCTCCAAAAAGGCTGCTGACACACTACCACCGCACCGAAATTTCGACTGTGCCATTGAGCTCATTCCGGGCTCTAAATTACCCAAGGGACGCTTGTATCCTCTCTCCGGTCCAGAGACCAAATCCATGCAGGAGTATATTGACAAAAACTTGGAGAAGGGCTTCATCAGGCCATCCAAGTCCCCAGTAGGAGCAGGGTGTTTCTTTGTACCCAAGAAGGACGGTGGACTCAGACCCTATATCGACTATCGAGGGCTGAACCTTATTACGGTTAAGAACACCTACCCCCTTCCCCTCATCTCCGTTCTTTTTGATCAATTAAAAGGAGCCACTATCTTCACAAAAATTGATCTTCGTGGAGCCTATAATCTCATACGTATTAGAGCAGGTGATGAGTGGAAGGACGGCGTTCAACACGCTCTCGGGCCATTACGAATACCTGGTCATGCCGTTTGGCCTGAGTAATGCTCCTGCCGTATTTCAGGATTTGATTAATGAGGTGTTACGTGAGTTCCTGGGACTCTTTGTTGTTGTTTACCTTGATGACATCCTCATATATTCAAAATCGTTGTCTGCGCACAAGGGTCATGTCAGACAAATCCTACAGAAATTACGGGAACATCACCTCTACGCGAAACTCGAGAAATGCGAGATCGAGGTCCAGAAGGTATCCTTCCTCGGTTATCTAATCTCCTCAGAAGGTTTCTCCATGGACCCAACCAAGGTCCAAGCAATTCTGGATTGGATTCAACCGAATAACCTCAAGGCGGTCCAGAGATTCCTGGGATTCGCCATTTACTACAGGAGGTTTATTGGCGGCTTTGCTGATATCGTGGCTCCTATTGTCACCTTGCCCCGCAAAGGAGGTGATCCAACTGTTTGATCACAACAGGCAATAAATGCATTCAAAACCCTGAAGAAAGCTTTTGTGTCTGCTCAGGTTCTCAGACATCCGGATCCTAGGGTACCGTTTGTTCTTGAGGTAGATGCTTCTGACGTCGGTGCTGGGGCTGTCTTGTCACAAAAAGACCCCCAGACCCACCGCTTACATCCATGTGCCTTTTTTTCCCGTCAGTTCTCATCAGTGGAAACCAACTATGACGTGGGAAACCGAGAATTGCTGGCAATTAAATAGGCCTTTGAGGAATGGCGACACTGGTTGGAAGGTGCTGCACACCAGATCTCCGTTATAACGGATCATAAGAACTTACAGTATATACAGTCAGCCAAACGTCTGAACCCCCGACAGGCTCGGTGGTCGCTGTTCTTCACTCGGTTCAACTTTATTATCACCTATCGTCCTGGTTCCAAAAATATTCAAGCGGACGCCCTGTCTAGAAGTTTCCTGGCACATCATGCTCCGGTCACCTGCTCAGAGCCTATTGTTCCTGTGTCTATGATTAATGCTGGATTAACCCAAGATTTGAGCTGTACTTTACAAAGGTTCCAGAGGTTGGCTCCTGATAACACTCCGGTAGGATGTTTGTTTGTCCCAGTTCATCTAAGGAAGACAGTCCTTGCTGAGGCACACAACAGTCGGACTGCTGGGCATCCTGGAGTCTACAAAACACTGGAAATCCTTTCCCGTACTGTATGGTGGCCGTCTCTGTCTGCTGACGTCAAGAGTCACGTCAGGTCCTGTGAAGTTTGTGCCAGGAACAAAGTTCCCAGGACTCGCCCGGTAGGTCAGTTAGTTCCGTTGGCCGCCCCTGCTAAACCTTGGACACATCTGTCCATGGACTTTATAGTCGATCTGCCACCCTCTGCGGGACACAATACCATTTGGGTCGTGGTAGACCGGTTCAGCAAGATGGCGCATTTCATTCCACTCACTAGGCTTCCTACTGCTCGAGATTTGGCAGTCTTGTTCAATAAACACATTTTCCGCCTCCATGGACTCCCTACAGACATCGTCTCCGATCGGGGTTCCCAGTTCATAGCGCAGTTCTGGAGATCATTCTGTACCCTCCTGGGAATCAAGGTCAGTTTATCATCTGCATACCACCCTCAGTCAAATGGGCAGACTGAAAGGGTTAACCAGTCCTTGGAGAAGTTCTTGCGATGCTACATATCGGAGTTCCATGACAACTGGTCCTCCTTGTTGCCCTGGGCAGAATTTGCCTGTAACAACTCCTGTCACTCATCCACCAAAACCTCTCCGTTCTTTTGCAATTATGGTTTCCACCCCAGATCTAACTCTTTGTATTCACTCCAGTCCGTTGGTATCCAGGAGATCCGTTCCACTGCCAGGGATCTCAGAGTTGTCTGGAAGAAAGTACATTCATCGTTAAAACAAACCTCACTTGTTGCAAAAAAGAATTCGGACCGACACCGTATCCCCTGCTCCCTTAAGGTTGGCCAGAAAGTCTGGCTGTCTACAAAAAATATCAGGCTCAGACAACCTTGCAAGAAATTGGGCCCTAAGTTCATCGGGCCGTTTCTTATCATCAAGCAGGTGAACTCCGTCGCATTTAGGTTAAAAATTCCAGGCTCGTTAAGAATTCCAAACACCTTTCATTGTTCCCTATTGAAGCCAGTGCTTTATCCTGGTCAAGCCCAGTCTTCAAGTGTGCCTGGGAGAGGTTCCAGTGGGCCACAAAAATTCGTGATTCAAAAGGTCCTTGATTCTAAAAAAGTTCAAGGACAGGTGCCTTGTACAATGGAGGAATCGCGGATTGGAAGAGCGATCTTGGGTTCCGCGGAGACAACTCCATGCCCCAAAGAAACTGAAGGAGTTCTTCAAAAAATTCCCTAGAAAACCGGGATGTCGGGGTCCCTCGACCCCTCCTCAAGGGGGGGTACTGTTACGAGCCGCGGCGGTGCCCAGCGGCCGCGACTCACTCACCCGCGTCCCGGCCGTCGCCATGGCGACCGGGACGTCATTTCCGGCCATAACCCGGCCGTTGCCGGGGCAACCAGCAGAAGCTTCAGAGCTGCGTCCCGGCAATAGGAGGAAGCCGGGCGCAGCGTTCTATAGCCTGTGGGCTAATTAATATGGGCAGATTATAGTAGGCAATTACAGGCATTAGCCTGCAACTATGCAGGCCAAGGGCAAGCCCTGATTGGCTCTATTAGTGACTGCTCTATTACCTGCAGGAGTGTGTTCAACCTGTGATTGGTTCAGCTGGGTATTTAAGGCAATGAGGTCTGCTGCCTCATTGCCGGTTATAGCTTCTGTGCTCCAGTCTGCTGACCTGCTTTGTTCCTGTTCCTGTGTCCTGATATCTACGTTTGACTCCCCGTGTATGACCCCTGGCTTTGTATTGGACTTCGCTCGTGTTTCCTGTGACCCTGATCCTCGGCTTGTTTACCCGTTCTGCTACTTTGCCTGTGACCTCTGACCTCAGCTTGTTCATCGATGCTGATACCTGCTGCCGGCCTTTGACCTCTGCGTGGACCTGACTCTTCATGCCTGGGTTCTCCCCAGCCGGTACACACTTCACGACCCTCTGTCAGTCTGCAGCCCAGTCTGTCCCCACCATCAGGGGCTCCAGTGAACACCTGACTGGCAGAGTAGACTCCGGGTTGTGTTGTGCCGGCTGGAGGGGTTCCTAACAGTATACTGATGTTTTAAAAACTATGCACTAATTTCACTTAAACATTGACCTCTGACTGTCACATTCCAGGGATGTTCATATTTACCACATGAGGAGTACACACTATCCTCTTTTTAAAGGTTCCAATTTACAAAACATTTTAAATTAAAAACAAACATTGCACTCACATAAAACACATTTTAGAGCAATAAATGTTTATCATACTATGTACTTACACGTAAAGTAGTTTGTAATGAGACGGTCTCTAATCTCCCTTCCGCCCTCTGTGCTCTGCACATCACCAGATGTGACACGGACCCCTTCTTCTTCACTGTCTACTGCAATAATCGTGGGGTAAGTTGATGTAAAGCCAGGTTATGCAGCAGACAGCAAGCCAGGACAATCTCAGATACCTTTTCAGGTGCATACATAAGCACCCCACTAGATTTATCAAGGCACCTGAACCTGGTTTTCAAGAGTCCAAACGTACGTTCTATGACACCTCTAGTGGTTATGTGTGCCTCATTGTATTGGTGCTGTGCAGGAGTCTGAGGATGCAGCAGAGGAGTCATGAGCCAGGAGCGACACCCATATCCTGAATCTCCTGCAATAAAAGTTAAATGTTAGCTACCATTTAATTTGAGCATGTTGTACAGCAGTTAGCATATGTGAGGCCATTTGAGCAATGATAAGGGATATATAAAACATGCAAAGTACATACCCAAAAGCCATCCCTCCGGCATTTCACCACTTTCAAATTTGGCATAAAGGGTAGACTGTCTCAGGATAAAGGCATCATGACATGACCCAGGATAGCCTGCAAAAACACTCAATATTCGCTGGTTAGCATCGCACACAATCTGCACATTCAGGGAGTGGTAATGATGGCGATTAACAAAAACCTCTGCCCTGTGGTGAGGTGGTCTCAGGGCAATATGAGTGCAATCTATTGCACCCATTACATTAGGGATACCTGCGACCCTATAGAAAGCTCCCTTGAGCTCATGCCACTGTGACTTCTGGCTGGGGAAGCTGATATAGCTAGGGCACACTCTTTTAAGGGCACATAAGACCTGTCCAAAATGCCTTGAAAATGTCGGCTGCGTTATGCCAATCACTCTGGAGGACACAGATTGAAAGGAACCTGTTGCCAAAAAATTAACTGCACACAGAAGTTTGTGTAGTCCTGACACTGCGTTAGAGCGGCTGGTTGTAGGCTCCAAATCATCCTTCACTTGCTCATACAGTGCCATGAGGTTAGTACGATTGAGCCGAAACATTTGTACTACCTCCACATCAGCCAAAGACTCCAGATTCAAACGCACTGGAAATGCACGTGGAGTGCGGGGTCTTTGCAGGCTCCGCGGAACAAATGCCAACTGCTGTTCATCATCCTCCTCCTGGCACCTTTCTGACTCCATCAGGTAAAAAGCTGCAAACATACACTGGCAATAATGCACCACATTACCTGCAAAAGCCATTCTCCAACAAACACACACCTGCCAAATAATGAGGGGCCCTTTTTGTAAGCATCATGATTAACTGCTGGCCAATAGACGGTGATTGTCTGTGATTGCTTCAGGCAGAAAAAACATTTTTCACATGTGGATTGCATTAGCATTAAAATAAGGGTTAACTATGTAATGCAACATTGCCCATCCTAATTTCTTTGAGGCAACAGTATTCTAGTGGATTTTTGGAAAGTAAAGAACAACTAGAAAAGGAAAGGTGAAATGAGATTTTACTATGCAATCATACTGGGTGAAAAAATAATGCAAAAAACAAACAAACCAGTAGCCTGAAATTTCATGACACTGTGCCCATTTTCTATACACAGTCCTAATGGGTCATTGGACATGAAATAGGCCTTTCTCTTATGGTCTGATTGGCAAAATACCTGAAACAGCACACTGTTTGAACCTTCACGCCGCTCACAAGCAGCGCTTTCATTTTGGTCTTTTGAATGGCGGTTTTCCGGCGGCTTTATAAACCCCCTAATAGTAAATCCGGCTGTTTGTATGTTGAACATTGTTGAAACCGTCATGGCGCTTTATACAGAGACGGGTTTGAAAACATCATTTCTGGTCGTTTGGACGGCGGGTTTAGCCTTAGTAAATCCGGCGATGGCTAAATCGTCGCCAAACCCGCCGAAAGTCGGCGGGTTTACAAACACGCCTGATAGTAAATCTAGCCCTTAATGTTTAAAGGGGTGGGATAGAGAAATAGAAGAATTACTCTTGAAAGACTAATTAACAATGGATCATTGGAACACTCTTTGTTTTAGGCTGCAGTGACTCATGATAATTTGTTTGGCTGAGAATCATTATGCAAAAATGAAGTATTTACATACTTTGCTCCAAAATATAATTTTATGTATCTCAGATGAGTCATCAAGAGTTAATTTTTACATTTCTCTGTCATAAGTCAGAAAGTCCGTTGAAAAGGTATGTAGTTAATGTGATACCGAGTTCTTAATAAACAAATGACGAACGACACTGGATTGCACGGTTGACGTAAGACCCCCTAGTCAAGTATGGGGAGGGGTCATAGTTTAGCAAATAGCTAAGGGGATTAGTGGAATGAATACAGCCATTTTCCCATAGAGTCCAATCCAGCTGTCATGTTTGCTGTAAAATCTCCCTTTCTGCATGTATGTTTGTTTTCAAACCCTTGTATTCAAAGCTTTGTATTCCTATTATTCATTTCTTTCTTATTTCTCATTCTTTACATCTATGCTAGGCTCTCTCTCTCTCTCTCTCTCTCTCTCTCTCTCGTATAGATACGAAAAGACATAGACATAGTCTCATTAATGGGGCTAAAACATATTTTTTAAGACAAATTTAGGGATACACACATTAGATTGACATGAGTTACAGAAACAGTCAGGGGTTTGGTGTTATGTGTATAGAAGCTGCTAATTTTAAGCAGAACGTTTTTTTGTGAGGAAATATGAGTCATGTTTTTATAGATTGCATATCTGTTTTGTTTTTTTTGTGTTTTGTGCCTCCTGTACAAAAATGTGCCTTTATATGTATGCACAAAGGGTGGATAGGAGGAGATTGCTGGAGGTTAGGTATACAGATATGCATCTCTGTGTAGAACATTGGAGTAGGATTTTTGCCACAAGATAAGACATAATGTGAAACCCTAGAAAATGTAGAATTTTCGTGTTTTATATTTTTTCACTGCTAGACAGACATGTACTGGGTACTGTTATATTTGAAGAAAGTGTTATAGAAATAGACCCCTTTGTCTTTCTCACATAGTCAAGTAGCTGAATGTGAGGTACTGAGAATGGCATGTGAGTTGGTAGAGGGAAAATCGATTGATATACATTGGTCTTCAGCATTTTTCTAGTCTAGGAGGCGATGTTGAGTTGACTGAAAAATCTTTTTATAGCAATACCAGCACATGATTAGGACACTACATAGAGGACTTTATACAGTGACACAGTTACCAACTGAAGTAGCTGCTAGTAAAGTCCATATTTACACACACGAACATACATGGCTGTCACACCAGGGCGAACATAGCTGTCAAATAGATAGCAGGGTTTTATGTGACAGCTAACAAATCTATGTTTTGTTTTGTTTTTTGTTGTATTGTTTTAGTTTTAAAATGTGAACACACACACACACACACACATGCACGCATACAAATATTGGTTAATATATGAAGCTTTGTGTTACCTGAAGAATTAACTGTATGGAAGGTGAAGAGATGTGGTGAGGAGTCTGGTGGACTCTGGAGAGATGGACAAGGTAGACCAGTAGCTCCCAGAGTGTATCTTCCAGACCCAGTGGAGGCAGCACATGGTCTGGCTCAGGTGGGTACAGAAGGTATGCGCAAGCTGGTAAGAGTATATTGGGGTGCACCAGACATTTCTTCTCAAGCTAGTAGGACGAAAACGTCCTATCTTGATTAAGAGAATGTCAGGAAAATGATACCAATAGAGCCATCCCATATCCCTCCTGCAGATGGGGTTTTCTCCAGGTAAAACAAATTCACGTCATCCAATTACCACCATGCAGGATCCTCAAGTATACACTGGTGTACCAATGAAATATGTCTGGGTAAAGGTGTATTGAAATGTGTCTAAAGTATTACTGTGTCATACTCAAAGCTTTTGTTACTCAATGTGATAGCCCTAGAGTTATAATAGGTGATAGGGGTATTCATGTTATTGATAATAGATGTATAATGTATGAGTAGTGGTAACAAATCACATATTTTCGATTAGCCACAAACCAGTGTGAACATAAAGTAACGGTACTCGGTAGAACAAATTGAATAGAATAAGAGTTGGAACTTGATTGAAGTGACTGACAGCTTCAGGCCACTAGTCCTTCCCCGCTACCAAAAGGTCACTCCTGGGCAGCCTCTTAACCTGTCGATTTTTGAGATGTTCTTGACCCCTCTTGAGATGAGATTGTAACTGAGAGGCTAGTTTAGACCTTGAGAGGGAAGGTAAATAGTGAGACAGCAACTGAGAACGTCCAAAACACTGTTTCCTGAAAAGTCACACTAACTGTCAGGATGTTGGATCGGGAGAGTCAGTTGTGAAACAGTAATTTCTTAGGCTCAGGTTATTTGACAGACAGGTACCAGGTGTAGGCTACCAGCATCACGGCTTCAAGGGTAGCAGAGACACACTGGTGCCCATTCCACCCACTGCAGAGGAGCCAAGACTCAGAGAAGGGTCCAAGGGCACTCATGAATCTGTTCTGGAAGGCCTCGAATGCAGTTAGTAGCACCTGAGCCAAAGGCTAAGACAGCTGTCCATCATGAAGTTGTAGTTTTTCCTGTTCTATGTTTCTTTAATTTCGTTCTCTTCTCGGGACGGTCAATTCTTTTAATTATTGGCAGGTGACAGAGGCTGGTTCAGGTAAGGATGTTGAGGAGTTGGGGATGAAGGAAAAGTTAGTAGCATAATCGGTCCAGCCAATTACTCTATTCAATTCAGAGGTAAAGGAAAATTTGGAAACCTTGGAGCTTGGAGAAAGTGCGAGGGGCTATTGTCTGAGTAGCATTACGCCAGTAAGTATGTTGACCCCATAATAAAAAAGAGAGGTACACCCAGTGAAGCCAGTCCAGTAATATTCGGACTTGAGCAGGCATCCTTGAGAATGATTATCATTCTTGGGAGGGTAAGGTTTTAGACCAAACAAAGTGCTGGGCGTGCTGTGACGTGCCTCAGTGATTATATCAAGTAGGACTAGTTCTCTTCCCATTAAATATTCTTGAGGTACCCGAATTATGGGTGGGAGGTCACTAGGGGAAAAGTACAACACCTAAGTCCCTTAGTCTAGAGTCTCCCAATAGTTTACAAGCCGATCACTGTTAAAACCTGAGTATTGGGAGACTGGGAAGAACGAGCAGAAAATAGCCCGCCCACAAGTGTTGATGAAAAGAACTGATGACATTATTAGAAGTGTGTATATTAACGCAAGCTGAAGGAGATTGTGTATGGCATTATTGATAGATATAGGATGATGCTATTGATGAACATGAAGTGTTTAAATGTATTGTGAGCTTAAAGACATGCGTTGAACAGATGAACCTGTTAGACATGAAGAACTGTAGTAGAGTATTCTGTATAACCGATACATTTTCTATTGTACTCTGTACCTTTCCGAATAATGTATTACGTGTTTTATTGCACCTTTGAAGGGCATACAAAATGTTATCTCCAAGCTCCAGAAGTGTACGGTCTATAGTAAAAGAAGAAATCGTTTAGAAGATTAAGATTCTCTCTTATGATAACTTGTTTAGAGCTACAAACAGCATGGTCATACACCAAGGGGGACTTGCATTACATAACAATGAAACGTGGTACTGAGATCCTGCATATAACATCTTTAAGGTGATAGTTTATTATACTATCAAAGGGTGGAACTGTCGAAGTCGTATAATTGGATGAACGAAAGTATATTG
Organism: Mixophyes fleayi; assembly: GCF_038048845.1. Taxonomy (NCBI): domain Eukaryota; kingdom Metazoa; phylum Chordata; class Amphibia; order Anura; family Limnodynastidae; genus Mixophyes; species Mixophyes fleayi. The sequence continues at coordinate 52,573,888 of NC_134412.1, read as the reverse complement.
GTTAATATTGTTTTATTGGGCGATTGCACTCAGTATGCCACGCTACACGTGGCATACAGTGATCGCAAAGGTAAAATACGCACGTACACACTCGCATTACAACATTTAGTTATTTATATAATTCATATTCATATTGGTTCTGTTACACTGTAATTTATGAGCATATAGTATTTGGTTTATTATTAGTTTATATAATATGATTATATGTGCACTTCAGTGATATTTAAGGTTCAGGTTATAGGAAAGGTGTCATGTCTAGTATCATATTAAACCCCTATTCATCAGCAGCTGTCCGGTTCCATCGCCGAAGAGATTGCATATTGCATACTCTAGTTATTGATGTTAGGGAATAAATAGCCAGATTGATATCAGAATGTGAAATGCTAATGAACTCATTGTAACTGGAGCACATCCCCTTGAGAGATGACTCCCACTTTTGGATTCCTTAGATTGAACCAGCCTATGACCTGTTTACCCTGGACCCATCTGATGTCTGGACCTATAGAAGCAAGCCACGTCATCTCTATTGGTTACTCTGTAACACTGACTGTATATATAATCATAGCTGCACCCCCACCAGTCTCAGTCTACTCTAAACACAGTATTCAAGGGTGAACTACTGTCCACTGGTGCCCGTGGTTAGCGCAGCGGTATGTATGTATCTTTTGGTATTGGCTGTACTGTACTGTATTATATAATAACGTATTGAACTGTTTACTTTTTACATCTGCTAAAATAAATCACTTTGTGCTTCGGAAACACAATGCAATCGATTGGGCAATGCTTATTTGAAAACAATAAAATTACTTTAATACCTGGCTCACAATCTCTGTTCCAGTTCATCCCAAAGGTGTTCGATGGGATTGAGGTCAGGGCTCTGTGCAGGCCAGTCAAGTTCTTCCTCACCAAACTCATCAAACCATGTCTTTGTAGTCCTTGCTTTGTGCACTGGGACAGTCATGTTGCAATAGAAAAGGGCCTTCCCCAAACTGTTGCCACAAAGTTGGAAGCATAGCATTGTCCAAAATGACTTGGTATAGTGAAGCATTAAAATTGGCCTTCACAGGAGATAAGAGGTCAGGCCCAAACCCTGAAAAACAGCCCCATTATCCCTCCTCCACTCGACCATCTGACTGTCAAACAGAGAAGCGTGATTTGTCACTCCACAGAACATGTTTCCACTGCCCCACAGTCCAGTGTCGGTGTGCTTTACATCACTCCATCCGACGCTTGGCATTGGTCTTGGTGATGTGAGGCTTCCATGCAGTTGTTCGGCCATGGAAACCCATTCCATTAAGCTCCCGTCGCACAGATATGGTGCTTATATTAATGCCAGTGGAAGTTCGGAACTCTTCAGCTATGGAATCAGCAGAGTGTTGGTGACTTTTACGCATCATTCGCCTTAACAGTTGTCGTCTTCAGACCCACCCATTTTGTATCACAAATGTTTGCAAATGGAGACTGCATAGCTAGGTGTTTGATTTTATACACCTCTGGCAACGGGTCTGATTGAAACACCTGAATTTAATAATTTACAGGTGTGGTCAAATACTTTTTTCCATATAGTGTATTTATATGGCTGACCAAGTAAATATTTTCAAAGGTTGAGTATTTCAGAAACAAACACAGTAGACAGCGCTGTATTAAAATGTTACTTTAATGTACTTCATATAAATATATATATAAAATTCATATAAAGATGGCAGAATTAGTACACTCCTGGTTTTACAGTTTGTAGCCACATTTGTTAAAATTACAATAGTAAAATATTTAGTAAAAACAATAATATTTCAAAACCAGCCTTAATGGTAATCCACTAACTGATCCAATCCAGCAACCGCAGTAGCTACTTTCTAAGCATACATCACATAATTTAAGAGCTTGTGTCAGGATTATGCAGCTTGCGTCAACATGGACCAGCATCCCTATGCCACACTTTTGACACCTTATTGAATCTATGTCCATTAATTCAAGTAGTTCTGAAGGGGCCAAAAATGTCTTTCCATATGCGTCACTGGCTTTGCCTGTAGCACACCTTCTTTTCCATGGGAACTGTCCTTTATTTCCTCCCTTCAATGTATACTAATGGGCCTAGCTAGAGTCTTCCTTTGTTTCCCCTATCCTGTTCTACTCATCTACTGTCCTATCTCATCCCTCTTGTCTATCCCATATGCCCCACATTGGGACCCCTCTATTCTTCACCTTATCTCACTCTTATTTGTCTCCTGTCATGAGCATATCATTTCGTCCCACACATTGTTCTTTGTTGCGCCCTTTGTCTTCTTCTTCCATCACATGTGCCCTGCAGCCTTCTTCTACTTTCTTTTACCACCAGTGTTACGCTTTGTCTCCCATCACCTTCATCAGTGAGGAGGTGGACCACATTCAATAATTCCGAATCTCTGAATCTGCACTTGTCAGGATTGAGCTTGAGGTTAATTGCTTGTACTTTCTCAAGTACTAGGCATAGAACTTGGTTGTGCTCTTGCATGGTGCGGCCCCATATCAGGATGTCATCCACTATAATATCACATGGATATCCTGCTAACTGGTTGCTCATCATCAGCAACATCTTATTGTAGATGAAGATGTTTATAGGGCATTCATAGCAAGGCATATCTGGCTCCTATATATTGTCCCGCTCTCAGTTATCAGATCCATGCTTTCGCAAAATAGCATGCAAGCAAGTTCTGTTTCTGGCTTGATCTCAACGGGAATAATTCTGTGCAGCAACCTTTCTCTGGGGGAAGGGTCTTATTGCTTATTGAAGGCTGGGCACCTTTGCCAGTCAGGGGGGTGATGGGTACAACAATTGGTGTGATATCTATTTCATGGCACAGACTTCATTGTGTTGCCTCAGTTCCCTTTCACTGCTGATTATTTATTAAGGTGCTAAATATTAACGGCAGTCTCTAGAGTAAGCCCTTTATCTCTTATAAGCTGCGTACAATCATATTATTATGAATCCCACAACTATCCTGTACCTTATGAGCTTATTTGTTATGGGACCAAATTTTGGGACAGTATTGTTAACCTGCATGCATAGGACTGTGCTGTCTCATCACATTTTTAATTTGTGGTGTTGAATATGTGTCTGTCCATTATGACATTTTTTACAACCAAACTGATCGCCTTAAACTTTTGTAGCAGTGTTTCGGGATCTTCCCTATGCTCCCTATCTGCATATACAAATGTCTCTGTCTTGTGAACAGCTTCTGACCTACCAGATTTAATAAAGTGTAGTCCTGTATCTTTTTATATTATTCAGAAAGTCCAGCATTGCAGTACACTCGCCACTCCCTTTTAAACTTAAGCAGTTATCAGTGAAGTTTTCATCAAAAGTGAGTGGATCGATGTGCCACAGACCTTAAGCCATATCAGACAATCTTCTGATATTATGTATGTAGAAGTGTGTAATGACACAGGAGATGACACTTCATTGAGTAGAACACAGAGATATTTACTTAGTGAGAGCTAACATAAAAGATGCTCATACATTTACAGTACCATCATTCCTATGTATCTTAAAGTATTTTTTACTTGCCCCCTCTGGGATTTGAGCCATGACCTCCTTATTTACAGGTATGTGCTCTGCTCATCAGCCACTGGTTCTGGGATCAGTTGCCTTGTAATCCTTCTGAGACCTGAATTCTGATTGCTTCATTCCATTTGTCTGTGGCCCTCTTGTGGCCAATCATGGTATTTGTGTTTCTAAATAACATTTTTATTCCATTAACATTGCCTGTGCAACAGATTTATTTTCTGCGTGAACATTTCCTTGCTAGTTTCTGGATCCTGACCTGTCTTCTCCTTATGATTTTGTTTGCGACTCTTGCTGCTTTTGATCATGGGCTTTCTTCTTGGATTGCCTTTGTCTTGTGTTTTGGTACTTCACTATGCAATAGTCAGCAGTTTCCCTTATGCAAAAGTTGCAAACGTATTTTGAGCTGTGGGTACCTGCAGTTAGTAGCCCCTTGCACTTGAGATTCATCTTCTTTTGGGTTACATATATCATCATCATTATATAGCGCCACTAAATTCACAGTGCTGCAAAGAGAATATTTGTCATTCACATCAGTCCCTGCCCCCATTGGAGCTTAAATGTTGTACATTCAAGACATAGATTACATTACAATATTCATTATAGTCAACATTTATTTATATATCGCAAATTTATTCCATAGCTCTTATCAATTGGGAACAAGCACAGTAATAAAATAATACTGGGTAATACAGACAGGCCGAGAGGTAAGAGGGCCATGCTCACAAGCTTACAAGAAATAGACTACTATTGTCCTTTGTTTTGCTGAAAAGTATAAGCCACATATATTTCTAATGTAAGCATCCACCTGCAACATACTGTCTCCATATTTTACGTTTTCCACTGAGATGTAAGATGGTGCATCATATTTGTTTCTATGATACTTAAGAAAATGTTAAAAGATCAGACTGAGGAATCTCTTGTGGACGATGAAACATTTTGCCCTTGTCCCTTAATATTGCAATTGTGGATACTTTATGACTCAAAGTTAACTAAATCATTTTCTGCAACAGTCCAGGACAGAAATATTCTCCCTTGTCAAAATGAAGTGATTCCTGGCAAGCCATAAAGCGTCCTTAAAACAGTTCATAGGCGCCAGGCCTGGATTGCCCCAAGAGTGTGGATCCCAGGAAATAATCCATAAAATACCAAACAGCATAAAAGGCCAGTCTTGGGCAAACTGTCCCTAAGTTTGTGTTCCAAGGCCTCCAGCAGTTCCCGTGCAGTGGGGCAGTCCAAAATAATATGCTGTGATGTTTTTCTTCTGGTGATGCAGAAGGGGCAGGGAACAAGGGGCAGTGAACATATTGGCACAGGTTCTGGGAGTGCATGCATGTCTTGAGAGGCAAACCTTCCTAGATAGCCATCCATGTAATGTCTTTATGTTTATTAATCAGCCTTTTAGAGGTCACATGTTCCCAAACATGTTTTGCTGCTGCTGCTGCATGGAGCCCTGGAACAGACTTCATAAAGTATTTTGTTCTGATGAGCTTGTGGATAGTTTTTGGCTTCCACAAGTCTGGTTTAAATCCCTCCTGATGGTGCTCCCTCACAAATTGTCCAACATCCAAGTAAAACCAAGGTGTAGTCCTATAGTCCAATTGTAAAAAATGAGCTGTCCAACTTGTATTAGCCAAAGACCCTCCAAAGAGGCAGCAGGAAAAAATGAGGCATGGACTTTCAAGCAGAGCAAGTGCTCTTGTCAATAAAAGTCCTACAGTTACACACAAAGAAGGCTTGCAGCATAGTTAAGATATCTGGTATCACTTTCCTGCCTTTGAGGGTCTCCTTGTACAAAACCGACCGCTTCGCTCTGTACATTTTGGAGCCCCATATGAAGTGGAAGACTGTCCTCACAATGGTCTTGCAGACTGCAGCAAGAGGTGGCCAAGCTTGGGCCATAAACTGCAGAATGGGAAGAATCTCTGCGCATTATCAGCGAAAATGGGATTCCACCTTCTTCTGCCCCACTATGTAGTCCAAGTACATAGCCACTCTCATAGCTACTGTGCATTTTTCTGGATTAGCGGTTAACCTAAAATAAATTTAGAGATGCAAATATGGCCTCTACCTTTGGAAAATGGAACTCCCAGTCCTGGGAATGAAAGTCCTGGGAATATCATCGAAGTATGCTGAAGCATAAGTGGCATGAGGCAGCAAGAGCTTATTTAAGGCCCCATGTAAGCCAAAGGGAAGAACCTTATGCTGGAAAAAGCCATCTGAAGTGTAAAATATTGTCTGTTGTTTGGCTGAAAAGGTAAGAGGGATTTGCCAAAATCCCTTTGTGAGGTCGAGAGTGGTCAAATAATTACTCCTTGCTAAGCTCTCTACCAGCTCATCTACCCAGGGCATTGTGCATGCATCAAACTGCGAGACACTGTTTAATTTGCGGAAGTCGTTGCAAAACCTTATGGTCCCATGGAGTTTTGGTACAAGCACAATTGGACTATTCCACTGACTTGTTTATTCTTTGATTGCATCCAATTCAACCAGTTTCTGCACTTCCCACTTTACTGCCAGCCATCTCGCTTCAGGGATACATTATGTCTTCTGTTTGACTGCCACCCCCTGGAGGAGTATCAATGTCAGGATCAATTGAGGTGTTACATTGTGGCAGGGCTGAAAAACCGCCCCTAGTCCGACATATCATGTCCTCGGCTTGCTGCCTATACTGGGAAAACAAAGAGGACCCTATTGGCACCTCAGACTCTTTAACAATGGTATCGACTAACCCGGCTTCTGCGTTCTCATCATGCCAGGGTTTAAAGAGATTCATGTGATATAGTTGATCTTCCCTTCTCCTTTCCAACCGTACTTTGTAATTTAGTGGCTCAACTGCCTCTATCACCTTATACAGACCTTGCCAGTGAGCAAACAGCTTACTCTCCTGAGTTGGCACCAATACCAGGATTTTGTTGCCCGTCTGAAAAGCCTGAATTACTGCAGACTTATCGTAGTTCCTGTTTTGCCGTTCTTGAACACTTGTTATTGGACAAAGGGACCTATTTTTACCTTTCATACTCTCAGTTCTCAGCTGCTTACCATATATAATTTTGAAAGAACTAAAGCCTGTTGATGCTTGTGATACCTCTCGTTCCGCAAAAATTAACGTAGGACAAGTATTCTTAATCATGTATTTCAGTTTCCTATTAAAGCACTGAACCAGGCCATCAGACCTAGGCAACCCAAAGTAAATAAACTCTTTTTACTGAATGCTGTTAATAAAATTACAACCTGTAATACATATTATTTTAACATGATTAATTAATAAAAGACATTTAATCAACCAAGCGTGTGTTTTATAATGTGAAGACTTGCTTAAACATACAAATAATCCTCTACAATATTACTGGTATGAGCTGTAACAATATAATAGCAGTTTGCTGCTAACTCAGTATATAATTATTCCTCTGCTGCAAACTCAGGCAATGAAGGAGCAGAACTCCTGTAGTGAAGGGGGCATGGCAAATCTGGGTTACACTCCCAGTCTGAGGTTCCTGCTCCCTACCTAAGGCTCCATGTGTGGCCCCTACTCAAAGGAACAGAACCCATGGCTTCTTCGGGAACAGTGCATGTCCAATAATCATATAGCATGATCAGGGCCGTAACTAGGGCAGTGCGACAGGGGCGACCTCCCAGGGCGCAACGCTGAAGGGGGGCGCAATTTAGGAATATTTTAGGTTAATTTGGTTAAAATTGAGGCCTAGGGGGGTGGCATTTGTCTTTCTCGCCCAGGGCGCTAGAATTCTAAGTTACAGCTCTGAGCATGATGGTGATGCAGGAGACAAAATATGCATGTTAAAGTGCTTTTAATTAAGTGCTATATGTAAGGCAGACTAGTGATTGCACATACGGTTTCTGGATGGATTGGTAGTACTCAGATACTGTAGTGCAAGCTACAGGGGTATACAAATAAATAAATCATTAAGGATGTGTATGCTAGATGGCGCTGGAGTGATATGCTCTGTCCAATTTGAGGATGATAAAGTGAGTCAGCAGTATTTAGTTGCATATCCGACAGACTGTCTTAAGTGGAAGTAGCTGGGTCAAAAACATAGTAGAGCACAAATGTTGAGGATCCATATTGCACAGGTAATAATTTTGGACTGAATAATTGTTAAGGGCAGAGTAGTGTGAGATCCTCAAGCGCTTAGCAAGATATTCACCTTTAGCAGCCCCCTTTCGAAGGAACTTGTTTCGTTCCACAGTACTCAGTTGTCTCCAGGACTTAGGCTCGGTTAGTAGCAGTTGATGATCTAGCACCTGCCCGGTGAAGGACAAAACACAGTAGGAGGTAATGAGCAACCAGGATATATTAGCACAACTCTGAGCCAGACAGGCAAGGGTTAATGTGGAGTAGTCTGGCACTTGTCTGATGGATTGGGCAGATCACAGTAACAGGTAGTGAGCAACCAGAATGTATATGGCAGAACTCAGAAGTAGAGAAAGCAGTGGAATCCTTTAAACAAAAAAACAGGGAATGCAGTGCTGCATTCCCTGTTTTTTGTTTACTGTTTGTTTTGGGTGGGTGCAGCCACCTTGGTTTATGCAGCAGCTTGACCCTCTGTTTTATGCAATTCTAATAACAGTCATTATTGCATCAGCGCCATTCGGGGGTTATTTTGTTTTCTAGTGGAATCCTTTAAATAATCCATGGGTCAGGGCAGGTAGAGATATGAGAGCAAATCCATTTAACAAAGCCAAGAGTCAGCAGTGGAGAAGACAGCAATTTCTATAAACAATCCATGTCAAACACTGATAGAAGAACAGGTCAGTAAAGCATCATAATTTTAGATTGTTAAGCTGCCAACTATTCGTATGTCACAAAACAAGGGTAAAAAAGACATAGACAGGAGATAGAAGGAGAAAAAAAGAAATAATAGGAGTGGCTGCAGAGATAGACCAGGCCAAGACAGAGAGGAGTAAGTAGGTCATAATCTAATTCATGTATGGGCCATAGGACTTCAAGCAGCATGGTCCGGTACTAATCTGGAACCACCTTGGCCCAGAGAAGCTGACAACACATCCAGAGTCACTTGGAACCAGAGCAGATAACACAAAAAAAGCCAAACCAGTTCACAGCAAGAAGGGCTTCAGTAACAGAGATCTTCAGGAACTTAAACATCCATTAAAAGGTATAACATAGTACCACCAAAGAACTGACACTCCTTTACCTGAAATGTAGAGTGTTCATAAGTCATTGGAAGGTAAAAATGTTCAATATACAGTATACTCAAGAACAAAACTTTAAAGTAGATACACACTGGACTCCAGATTATAATTAATGCTCATTCACCCACAGTATATTCAATAGTAGAAAGTAAACAAAACTGATTTGGAATTTGCCAACAGTTTTTAAGAGAGATCTGAACTCATAAAGCTTAATAGTTAAGACTTATAATAGTAGATAAGTTAATTAATGCGATATATAAGAAATTTGTTTAAATAATCAATTATCTGAGTTTATTTATTATTTATTTATTAATACATTCACATTATACTGATAATTTTTAAATTAATCTATTTAGTAAATTATTAGTACTGTAGAGCCCTTTAGAGTAACTTAAGTGATGTTGTTGAGAACTGTATTTATCCAACTATTGTGATTGTTGTCTCCAACACTCCCCCTTTAAAAGTGTCCAGATTATTGTAGCTTTGTGCTGGTTATGGTCGACTCTCTATGGGTCGGGCTTAGGGTCATTCTCTCTCTAAAGCAAGGACAGATTAAGCCAAAATCAGTCAAGGAACTTGGGGACATTACAATTGGATACTTTTGTTATACAACTCACTCAACCCATTATTCTACACTGATCAGATTATTGTTATACAAACACACACAGCCCAATAAAGATAAATTCTCCTGGCGGGATTGGGGAACTGCGGGGGGAGGGGGGGGGGTAGTTTAGAAGCTTGGCAATGGAGAGATAAAGTTGATTGTGGATGTAAGGCTGAGAAGGGGGTTGTTGTTCCTGTCCATCAGGACTACCAGGAATAAAAAGATGGACATTCTTCCAATACAGCATCATTAAGTGACTCTTATCTTGTGGTAGTACATTAAGGTATCTGGTTAAGTTATTGAGATTCTGTGCCCTGTTACCTGTCAGAGTCTAGCGGCATTAAATGGAGGTCATATCGAAAGGATTTTTGTCAGAGATCCCAATCAGCTGCCCACAGGCGCGGGCTGGCAGGTTTCAGCCCAGGGGCGCACAGGCGGCCGCATCACATGACCCGTGATGCGGCCGCGTGTCATGTGATGCAGCCGCCTGTGCGCCCGCCGGTAATATTAAGCTATTATTGCATCCACGGGGGGGGACAGGGGGAGGCCCGAACAGCCATTAGACTGAGTGGCGCGGGAGCCCGCTGCCCCCCTGCCCCCCGGTCCAGCCCGCCCCTGCCTACCCAACATGAGGGAGAGCATTCTGTAAACGGTGGTAATCGGTATCCCAATGCTTGGGATATCGACACCGAATACACCTACAAAAGAAACCCGAACCCTTATATCAATGACCTAATTAAAATCTACACTTACCTTTTCACCGACGGAGGACATTACCGGAACAACTAGTATGGGACTGCTGCAAATCTGAAGATAGGATTAGGGTTAGGGGTTTAGGTTTAGGCTGCAGCTGTGTGAAACGGTGCTGCCGTCGGTGACATCACAATGAAGCACCGGACTCCAGCGTCTTCGGATTTTGCAGCAGTCGCATACCATTTGTTTTGGTAATTTCCTTGGTCAGTGAGAAGGTAAGTGTAGATTTTAATAGGTTGTTGATTTAAGGGTTTGGGTTTCTTTTGTTGGTGTATTGGGTGTCAGTATCCCATGCATCGGGATACCGTACCCAACCCTCTGTAAAACTCCCAGTGTGAGAGTCAGTTCCTGTTATTTAGATTGTTAAATATTTCTCCTACTTGGCATCTCTTTTGGGTGCTATTCATTTCAGTATGGTTCAGCAATCTTGGTGTGAGCACTAACATTTATACAGCGCTGATTCTTCTCTCTGCTGCTGAGAAGGACCCCTGTGAGAAGGACCACCACTATATTTGGACACTGACAAAGCTTTTTTTCTCAGATACTGTGACACCCCGGCAATCGCAAACCCCGCACCTGCATTCCCCCCCTTTTTTTATCTCTCCCCTTCTTTTGTCTCTCCAGCCACTAGCCACAGAGGGGCTGATGTAGAGTTGTACACATCACACATTTAACATACAAAAGCAGAAATAAAATGCGTCCAATAAAAATTTGCTGTCACCGTTGGCTATGCTTGAAATTAGATGACTAAGCTCTGCTGGGCATAGTTATGCCCACCTATGGTCACAGAGTCTAACAGGAAGGTGGTTTTCACAAGGAACCCCTGCAAGGAGGTATGGTCTTAGTGGCACCAAACCTGCAGGTCGTGGTCCACGAGTGAATGGACAGCAGACCGATGTGGAGGAGCCAGGAGATGCTAGGAGGTGACACTGGTACCAGCAGGTAACTGGCAGAGATACTGGAACAGTGGTAATACAATGATGGCCACAGAGGAGAATGCAGCAATGGAGACCCGGGACTACAACAGAGGAGTCACAGGAACGATAGTAGCGTGAAGGGCAGAAGAGAGAGAACCGATGCTGGCACGATGTAGTCTTCAGGGGGGTCATAACTGACATACTTGGAACAGTGGTGATTCTATACGGACCATCATCATCATCATCATCATTTATTTATATAGCGCCAACATATTCTGTAGCGCTTTACAATTGGGGACAAACATAGTAAACTAATAAACAAACTGGGTAAAACAGACAAAGAGGTGAGAAGGCCCTGCTCGCAAGCTTACAATCTATGGGACAATGGGAGATTGACACATGAGGCTAAGGCTAAGTCTACATTTTGCATTTCGGCCCAACCAGGCTGCAAAGGTAAAAGTGACTCATAGGCTAAATGATCCTGTCACACAACAATGTTGGTCAGGGGGTAGTTGTCTTGTGTGAAAATGTGTAACGGGTGGTAATAGGGTAAGGTAGTGAGGTTAAGAGGGTGGTTGAAGAATATTATAAGCTTGTCTGAAGAGGTGGGTTTTCAGAGAACGCTTGAAAGTTTGTAGACCAGAGTAGAGTCTTATTATGCTAGGGAGAGAATTACATAAAGTGGGTGCAGCCCGAAAAAACTCCTGTAACCGGGAATGGGAGGATGCAATGAGGATGGATGAGAGATGCAGATCTTGTGCAGAATGGAGTTGCTGAGTTGGGAGATATTTTGAGACAAGAGAGGAGATGTATGTTGGTGCAGCTTTGTTGATGGCATTGTAGGTAAGTAAAAGTATTTTATATTGGATTCGGTAGAAAACAGGCAGCCAGTGTAGAGACATACAGAGTGATTCAACAGAGGAATAACGATTTGCAAGGAAAATCAGTCTTGCCGCAGCATGCAAAATAGATTGTAGGGGTTTGAGTCTGTTTTGAGGAAGACCAGTAAGGAGGGAATTGCAATAGTCAATGCGGGAGATGATAAGTGCATGAATTAAGGTTTTTGCAGTGTCTTGCGTAAGATATGTGCGAATTCTGGAAATGTTCTTTAGATGTATATAACATGATTTAGATATAGAGTCAATGTGGGGAACAAATGATAGGTGTGAGTCAAGAATTACACCTAGGCAGCGAGATTGTGGGGTGGGATTTATGGTCATGTTATCAACAGAGATAGAAATGTCAGGTATGCTCTTGTTGATGGGTGGAAATATTATTAACTCTGTTTTAGAAAGATTAAGTTTGAGTTGGCGAGAGGACATCCAACATGATATGGCAGAAAGACAGTCAGTTACACGGGACAACACAGATGTCGAGATATCAGGAGAGGATAGATAAATTTGGGTATCATCCGCATAGAGATGATACTGAAATCCAAAGGAACTTATTAGATTTCCAAGAGAAGCGGTATAGATAGAGAACAGCAGAGGACCTAGCACTGAGCCTTGCGGTACTCCAACTGATAAAGGAAGCGGAGCAGAGGTGGCCCCAGAGAAATTAACATGGAAAGAGCGATTAGAAAGGTAGGATGAGAACCAGGATAGAACAGTGTCTTGAAGCCCTAGGGATTGCAGCGTTTGTATGAGAAGAGAGTGGTCAATGGTGTCAAATGCAGCCGAGAAATCCAGGAGAATTAGGAGAGAGTAATGGCGTTTAGTTTTAGCAGTGATCAGATCATTGACGACCTTAGTCAACGCAGTCTCTGTGGAGTGTTGAGAACGAAAGCCAGACTGAAAAGGATTCAACAGGTTGTTTGCAGAAAGAAGTGAGGCGAGTGTAGGCAAGTCGCTCCAGAAGCTTGGAGGGGCACAGGAGCTGAGAGATGGGACGGTAATTTGAGAGAGAGTTTGGGTCGGAATCTTGTTTTTTTAGAATAGGAGTAATCACTGTGTGCTTGAATAGTAATGGAAAGAGGCCAGTAGAGATTGAGAGATTACAGATTTTAGTTAGAGGTGAAATGGGCACAGGAGACAGCGATCTACCAATTTGTGAGGGAATAGGATCAAGAGGACAGGAGGTAGAGTAGGAAGATAAGAAGAGAGAAGAAATTTCCTCTTCATTTGTGGGGTCAAATGAAGAGAGGGTGTCAAGAGGGTAGTGGGAAGTAATTGAGCTGATTTCTTGTCGAAGCTGAGAACAGACAGAGGTATCTATGGTATCTATGGGTACTTATGGACAACAGCTGAGGAGTCACAGGAGTAGCAGCGAGTCTGATGGGAGAACCGAGGCAGTCACAACGTAGCACTCAGGAGATGGTAATAGAGATACCGAAACAGCGGTAGTTCATCATTTTTTCACTGGCCCAGCCTGTCATAGCCTAGTGCTAGGAGCTGCATTTTTGGGGAGACCACATGTTGGTTGTCCCCCCCCCCCCCCCCCAAAATTACCGCTACCTGTCTAGACTATCAGTGATGGTGCTGGTAGCAATTTGTTTGGAGGAGCACTATTTATTTTATTTCATTTATTTATAAACACTAGAAAGGTACATGCTGATGATCATTATCAGCCATATGTATCTTACACCCGGGTTGAGCACCCACAAAAGATACACATGCTGACATGCATATCTGTGGCCTCTACATAGGCAGCAAGTACGTGAACATGCCTTAGCTGTACTTGGCCTATATTGAAACGCCTCTTCCCTACCCCCATTCCGCTACTGTAATATTTGTTGTTGTTGAAATTGTTGTATTGCTGTTTTAGTGGTCCCAACATTATCTTTTAGGGCAGTGTATGAATGCATAGTACAAAAAAAACACAGGCATATTAAGAATGGTTATCTTTATTTTACAGAAATTGCATAGAATTGTAGTTTTCATCAAAAATATCCCTAAGGTTCTTTCATACACAGCTTTTATGGACTCCTGGAAAAGATAGATTTTTACAGTAAGGGGTACATTTACTAAAGTTTAATTTATGAAAATCAAACTATTTTCATTGATTTCACTAGAATGATTTAACTACAGTTGTTCTACACATCTCACCACTGTAGCACACGTCCAAAACAGCTGTTTCTGACATTATTCTGGCACATGTGAATGCTATTTTGCAGCAAATTAGAAAAATTGTGTCTTTTTCACAAACCATCATTTAGTAAATGTAGCTCTTTTTTTGTTACGTAACGACAAAGCTCTATATTTACATGAATGAATGAGTATTTATATCCCATGACAACATTTTTTTTTTTTGTGTTGCCAAGAGATATGGGGCTTGACTTTCTCTACAAAACATGAATACTGGCATAACACAACCTTCAAAGACACACACAAAGCCATGGTCAAAGATTCTCCATTGATTAACACATCAAAACTGTTTCCTGTTCATAAATAGAGGACAATCTTTTTCTCACCAGTACTGAATTATTATTTTAGACAAATGTTTTTCTTTATAACTACAGACATTTTGGATATTCAAATAAGAAAAGCTTCTAAGCATTTGTGACTTATATAAAGGAAGACAATGACCCTCAAAATCCAAGAAAACGATACATTAAGCAGAGTCCAATATTAGTTTTGATAAAAACCATCAGTTTTATGGTATCAGGATCTTGAATACCAGCTCAAAACACACAGATTTATTGTGGGAAATTTTATTTTTATACTGTGGATATTCCACTAATATGATTTTATTCTAGCTGTAAAAAGTTTAATTTTACAATTTTATGATTTCTAATAAAAAAAACAAAAAAAAAAAACAGTACTAGAGGTTTTGCTTCTTCCATAAATGTCATAGCTATCTTACTCCGGCTCACTACTGTTTGTAGTCTTCTCCCACAAACTCTCCTCACTTTGTGCTGGAGATCCCACAGTTGGGCGTACTCTTAGACCCTGGAAGCGGCGACACTCCGGACATACTCGAATATGTGTACACTCTCTGGCTACTAGAGCTGCTTCTTGTGCTAGTCTCTGTGCCAGTGGGTCAGGGCCATTACCCCCACACAGTTTACCATTGCTGAGAATGCTAGTACTGCGTCCTCTCTTTTCATCCTGAATTACAGATCTGGCACGTATGATACCCCCACGCTTCCGTCGTGGCAAAAAACTGTCCTTGCAGAGAATAATATTGCTCAACTCTGTCACCATTTCTTTGCACACAGAAACCTAGAAAAGAATCACAAGCAATGATTGAACATTGAGTATGGACTTAGAGTAGGTTTTATCTTGACATGAGGTATATTAAATCATCGGCATACTTAGCTACCCTCATTGACGCTTCCCATTTCAGTAGTGGTTATCTTTAGGGACTCCCTAGTACACACAGAAATGGAATGATGTATACAGCTGTATACAGTTATGAGACCTGTTATCAAGGATGCTTGGGATATGTATTTCTCCTGATAAAGGTAAAAACATGGTGTCAGGTCCCCAGTTGTTCTTATCAAGAACATTTTTTTTTTTTTACCTATGAATGTCGCACAATTAGAGTATCCTTACAGACAGAATGATTTTAATGGTTTGTCTAAGCTTGAAACAAGCTGCTGCAATGAGAGGGTAGCAACCCTCCTCTTATACAAAATATCCAAAATAAACCAAAGATGCAGCGCTATGAAACTCACTATTGCCCAGAAGATACAATCAAAAAATATTCCTTTACAGTCACCAATTGATAAAAACACAATATTTATGAATGAGATCTGTACAGCGCTGCAGAATTAGTGGCGTTATATAAATAGCTGATGACGATGAAAGGTGATAATAAACACATATATACTCTGACTCAATGCAAAATCTGTTGGAAGACAGGTTAGTTGTTCTTATAACCAAATGTATTCCAGAATAGTTTTCACACTGCTAGTTCTTCACTCCCCAGCGTCCAGGTCCTTACACCATCAGTCATGTGTATAAAAAGAATGGGAAAGAAAACCAGTTAAAATTAAACTGTATTTTACTGTACATACTAAGTAATATCTGACTAACAATATAAAACAATCCAGTGCACTTAGATAATAACTCATATAGTCAGAAGTACCAAAGTCATTGACAAAAAATGTTCGAATGAGGTTGTTGGAACACATGGCAACTTCTGGATTCCGTATTCACACATTTGGGGTAAATGTATGAACATGCGGGTTCTTCAACACCCGCGTGTTCAGCGTGTTCGGCGATTAAATTTCAAGCGGCGCTGCATTGTAAAGGGAAGTTTCCCTTTACAATGCAGCGCCACTTGAAATTTAATCGCCAAACACGCTGAACACGCGGGTGTTGAAGAACCCGCATGTTCATACATTTACCCCATGGTCCTGGAATTTGGCACTTCTGACTAAGTGCACTCAATTGTATTATATTGTAAGACATTTATTACATTGTATGTGTAATAAAATAACTGGTTTTATTTCCCCTACTTTTTATATAGTTATACAATTTGAAGCACCATGCCTAAAATATCCTAAAAAGCATTTTCTTCACCCTCCCTATGACATATCTAAATTGTTTAGCAGAGCTCCTAATATTAACTATAAAATGAAACACTAAGGGGTAAATTTATTAACTGCGGGTTTGAAAAGAGATGTTGACTATAGCAACCAATCAAATTCTAGCTGTTATTTTGTAGAATGTACTAAATAAATGATAACTAGAATCTAATTGGTTGGTATAGGCAACATCTCCACTTTTTTAAACCCACAGCTTGATAAATTTACCCTTAAGTGTCTGATTCATATCTGAACAAAACCTGCACGTAAGTTGCGTTTTTAAAAAGCATGCAACTTTAGAGTAGTTCCAGCCGTATTCATATCCAAGCGTATCTCAAGAATTGATTTGAATCAGGTTGGAAGTACGGTCTGCCTGAACAGTACGTACTGTACAAATACACGTTAACAGACTGCAGGATATGCACATGTGTATGTACAATAAAAGTGTATGTCAGAACGTATAAAAATGTTATGTTAACAAAAAATTTAAAAAATGTTAACAGTATAATCATTTATATAAATATTTCATTACATAAAATTTCAATGCGTACACACAATGTGAACAACACGCAATGTGTTTTTATAGCATATTTTAGTTGCATAGTTGGTGTGTGATAGCTAATGACGCATAACGTTTAATTTTTAAATCAGACAGTGTGTCTCACCCAAATGTATCTTTACAATCCACAGTAAAAACTATAAAATCTAGCGAACAAGAAAGCAAGAGTGTATATCGAAAACTTGGAAACAAAAACTAAATTGAGTTAAATCATCCAACAGGGCATAAAGCAAAATGATAAAGAAAGAAAATCTTTAAATACATTCCTAAAGTTGTTTTACACTCCAAATTTTTAAAACATATAAAACCATGTAATGAAACATTTTATTTCCAGAATCGACTGTAATCAAGGTGCATTCATGTGAGTAATAACATCTTTAAGGCGAATATGTTACAGAAACATATGTCCTAAAAACACAGGAAAATATCACTGTTACACACTGTCTGTCATGATGATTGAATATGAGACTGATTCAGTCTCTAATGTGTCGACAACAGCAATTTTAATGAGGGACATAAGTATACCAGGAAGTGTCAAAACAAGTGCTTGTTTAGCGTATAAGATATCCGTATTATTGAGAGTGCCTCTGTGACCTGGACACAGTTCTTTAAGTAGTCATAACTGCCAATTCACAATCCAGATGGCTTATGCAGGCTTCCACAAAAGTGCAGGATAGGTCCAAGGGTCTTCTGCTATTGCACTTCTCTGTAAAGATTGCTACTGCAGTTTTTTAAGAAGTCAAGCCCAGTAAGTTAAAGCGGCCACTTGGACAGGAAAAGTAACCACCTGGCACGTTTCTCTGGGCCAGCTCCAGTTTCATCAGAGGATATTTCAAAATATTAGATGCATTTAGTATTTAACCAAGCTCAAACCTATCAGACTGAAGAATAATTATCTCTCCGGATTATCACATCACACATATGTTTAAATTAACTTTAGGAACATTTGTATACTTGCGTCCTCTAAATTATATCATCCTGTTACCTCATCTGTTTTTTCAAAACCCGAATCACATATATAAAGATATTAATTTATATATATATATATATATATATATATATATATGTATTGAAAAACACGCCAAACTGCCTTTACATAGGTTTTGCTGAACCACTTTGCTGTTTATTTTCTTAATAGGTATTACGGAGACCTGGTGGGATGATACACATGACTGGGCAGTCAACTTGGAAGGCTATACTCTCTTCAGAAGGGATAGGATATATAAAAGGGGAGGAATATGTCTTTATATTAAGCCAGAGTTAAAACCAAGTATTCAGGGAGCCATTTACGAGAATAATACAGGTGATAATACAGAGGCATTGTGGGTGAAAATATCCAGTGGAGGAAAAAGTTCAGAGAAGTTGCTGATAGGGTAATGCTATAACCCACCAGATATTAGTATGATTGAGGAAGCCCAACTTCTACAGCAAATTGAAAAGGCTACACAACTAGGTCAAGTTTTAATTATGGGGATTTTAATTATCCGGACATTGATTGGAGTACAGCTAGGGGAAATTGGTTTCAGAGCACGTTAAAAGACCATTACATGTCCCATTTATTAAAGGAACCAATTAGAAACCGGACTATACTGGACCTAGTAATAACAAATAATTTAGGCGTAATATCAAATACTCAAGTAAGGGAACACTTGGGAAACAGTGATCATATTAGGGTCTCATTTGAAATTAGTTTCCAAAAGCAACAGTATAAGGGATCAACTAGGACTTTAAACTTTAGAAAGGCAAATTTTAATATGCTAAAGGAGTCTATAAGGTGCATAGACTGGGATACAGTTTTTAAAGGAAAAAATACGGAAGAAAAGTGGGTTGTCTTTAAAATGTTGGAAACATACACGTCTAAGTTCATTCCTATGGGAAATAAATGTAAAAGAATTACATCTAAACCAATGTGGCTAAATAAAAATGTAAAGGAAGAAATGCAAAGGAAGAATCATGCATTTAAATTGTTTAAGCCTGAAGGGTCTGAGGAGTCCTTCTGTAGATACAAGAAATGTAATAAAACATGCAAAAAGGAAATTAGATTGGCTAAGTTAGAAAATGAAAAACAATTTGCAAAAGAAATTAAGACAAACCCCAAAACGTTTTTTAAGTATATAAATTGCAAAAGGATTAAAAAAAATTATATAGGACACCGAAGAAGTGAGATGGGTGAATTGATAAATAATACTAAGTAAAAAGCAGAGGTATTAAACACTTTCGTTTCTTCAGTATTTACTGGAGAGGAACAAATGGTAGGAATAATACATAAAAATGGAAATTAAACGGTACCATTAATTAATACTTGGCTGACAAAGGAGGAATTCCAAAGGCAACTGAAGAATATTAAGATAAATAAAGCTCCAGGTCCAGATGGCATACACCCAAGGGTTCTTATGGAGCTAAACGCAGAAATAGCTAGACTTATTCTTAATTTTGATAGATTCAATCTCATTAGACTCAGTACCAAGGGATTGGTGATTAGCAGATGTGGTGCCGTTGTTTAAAAAGCGGAAGAGATCACAACAAGGGAATTATAGACCTGTAAGCCTGACATCAATAGTGGGGAAACTAATGGAAGGTATATTAAGGGATAGTATTCAGGATTACTTGGTGCACAATAAGATTAATAGTGGGAATCAGCATGGATTTGTAAGGGATAGGTCATGTCAAACTAATCTAATTAGTTCTACGAGGAAGTTAGTGGGAACTTAGACCAGGGCAGCAGAGTGGATGTGGTCTACTTAGATTTTGCAAAGGCCTTTGATACAGTACCACACAAGTGTAATTTTGCCACTGTATAAAACGTTGGTAAGACCTCATCTTGCATATGGAGTACATTTCTGGGCACCACTCTATAAAAAACATATTTTGGAACTAGAAAGGGTTCAGAGAAGGGTGACAAAATTGATAAAGGGTATGGAGTCATTAAGTTATGAGGAAGGGTTAGCCAGTTTAGGCATGTATACTTTAGAAAGGCGTCTAGGGGAGAAATGATTACTATGCACAAATACATTAAGGGTCAATTCAGAGAACTTTTAAGGGAACCTTTTACCCTAAGGACTATACACAGGACATGCGGTCACCCCCTAAGGTTAGAGGCGAGGAAGTTTCACAACCAGCAAAGGAAGGGGTTCTTTATAGTAAGGCCAGTCAAGATATGGAATTTACTGCCAGGGAAGGTTGTGATGACAGATTCAATGGATATGTTTAAGAAAGGGTTAGATACATTTTTAGCGGAAAAGTGTATCCAGGGATACGACCGTTAATTAAAATGAAGGATAGTAATATTGGGTCTAAAGGGATTTTTCCCAATTGAAACGGATTGGCGGTTCCTTAATCTGGATCAATTTTAAATATAAGTGAAGGATTGCAGGAGAGCCAAAATAGGTTGAACTTGATGGACTGGTGTCTTTTTTCAACCTCATCAACTATGTTACTATGTTCTTGTCAGGATGGATAAAACAGCCTTTGTAGTGTCTTCAGCAATCACACTAAACATATTTTGTGCAGACTTAACCCTCTCTGCATTCTCAGCCTGCAGCTCCCCAGGCAAACCACCAGTCTCTCCTTTAAAAGTGTGCGGCAAACTGTCCCTTATTGCCACATACCCCTCCCCTTAGCTTCATCAACCTAAGTGAAACAGATTCCGGGGGGAGTGCAAAACTGCCTTTTTGTTACATCCCTTTCCTTTTGCTTCATCAACCCAATTGATTCGGATACCGGGGGAGGCACATTTTTATGGGAGTAGGCATCCGCATTTTTAAACCTAGGTCATGGTCTATGCCTTCTCAGAGTGGTATGCCCAGGAATAAGAGAGAAAGCATCCCTGTTTTGAATCATTGTCTCTTCCACCTGTTGCCTTCGAGGCAGTGTTAAGGAAGTCTTAACAGGTATATTACCACCTTCTGTCCTAGCAGCTATCAACAAAGACAGAGGACTCTCCTTATGCTAGGTTTTTAGTAAACCAACATGATAAACTTGTAGTTTTTGACTTCTACCCAACTGGATGATTCTATAACTCATTGGGTCAACTGCCTTTATGACCTCATAAGGTCCCTTCCCTTGTGGGAGTATGAACTAAAACTGTCACCTGGGTTGAAAACATGAACTGCTGCCAACGTGTCATAATGCTTTTTCTGATGGTCCTGGCCATTGTTGTTTCCCTGGGGAACCTATTTGTCTCTTCTTTCTATGCAAGAATGGGATCCTGTAATCAGGTTTTGGAGAGATATTTTTACACTCTGGGCAGGATAAATAATATATTTTTAGAGCCCTATGTATACCTGGCCAGTAACAGCATAGTATTACTCTTTCCCGAGTCTTATCCTCTCCCAAATGACCCCCAGGAAGATTTGTGTGTGTGGCTGTCAATACTAAAGATACGTATGAACCTGTGGTATTACCAGCTGTTCAACTTTTCTTTCCTGATCAACCACTCCCAATACAACAAATCCCCTTTAATAAATAAATACGGTACACGTTCTGCCGGCCTGGCAGCTTTCACCACATCATTAACTTTCACCACATATTTAAATGCACTTTCTAGGGTAGCATCATTACATTTATCCCTAGCAAAGTCCTTTAATAAAATGAGCCTTGGAATTGGGGACCAGTCTTCAGCTTCCTCTAGCGACCCCAAAGTCTCTATGTCAGTGTCACTGGCAAATGATTGGCTCAATTTCCCCTTTTGTTTCCTTGGGTGAGACTTGGGACAAGTAGTGGTCATGGACCTGCATTCAGAATCCTTCAACGGCAGTTCTGTTGTCTCTTTTCCCAAGCCCAGTGAGAGTTGGACAGGTTCCTTTAAGATTGAACTTTCGGCTGGTTTATCAGTTGCCGACATGTCCAGCCGGATCCAATCACTAAGAACCTCCTGGAACATGGGAAAGTCTCGCCCCAGGACAAGGGGGTACGATAGCTTTGGGACTATGGTAGCTACTACCTCAACCATTTAGCCTTTTAGGGTAATTGGAAGGAGAGTCTGCTCGTATTCTTAGTAGCTCCATGAGTGCACAGCACCCTCATTTTCGGTAACCTTGCAGACACCTCTTTTGGAACCATTGAACTAGAGACTAATGTCAACTCACTTCCTGAATCCACCAGAGCCAAAACAACATGCCGATTCACCAGGACAATCACTCGAAATGATGATGGACTTCCCATGGTGGGGGCATGGCGCAGCAACTAGGAAAGGCTGATCCCACTAGTAGCACCCATCTCTGTAAGCCCTTATCCAGCCCCCGGACACAATAGTAATTTGCTAGTATCTCCACCATACGGCCAGGTGAATTGGTATTTGCCTGCAACCAACTCTTTATCACTTTAGAAAGTTCAGCCAGCTGTGAGCGAACCGCTTTTCCTGGGAGATAACACCAGTCATGGCAGCGCTGAACTCTACCCGCTCCAGTCACACCTATCCAGGCCAAAATCTGAGCCTATACTTGCTGATAAACAGCAGCCTGCTCATCAGACAAATCAACATATGCACGCTGAGCTTCACTGCTCAAATATGGTGTCAGTTTTTCCGACCAGATTCCTGGCAGCCATTTAAGTCTTCTGGTCGACTTTCTCAAAAGCTAAGAGATATGCCTCCACATCATCTGAGGCGGTCATTTTCTGCAAGACAGATACCTCAGACACATCATGCACCTGCCTCACTTGAGCTAGTTCTTTACGCAGGAGCTTTGTATTTTCTATCTGGGCTTCTGCAACATGCAACATTTGGGCCTGTTGTGCTTGTTGCATAGTGGCTACATCCAGCAATGCCCTCTGCTGCTCCTGCTGCATAGTGGCCCCATTCACCAAAGGCCTCAAGAGTTCCTCCATATTGCTGTTTTGGCATAAAGGAAAAATTTAATTTTGCTTCCCTAAGCATAAATTAAACAGTTTTGTTTGTGGAAAAGGCTGTATGTCACTTGTAGTTCACACTCACAACCATCAAACAATTTTATACATCTACTTTGTGATTAAGGTTTGAATCATCTATGCATTACTCACATTTGCAGCAAAGATTTTTGTAGTAAACAGTTTTACACATTTGCTTTGTGATTAAGGTTTGTGTCTGCTATGCATTCTTCAAATTTGCAAATATCTTTATAGAAAACAATTTTTCCACTTATGGCAATCCCAAAAAAACTTCATGCATTTGCTTTTGTGTTTAAAGATTGCAACATTGTTGCATTTTCTCAGATATGCAGCAAATAAACATTTGTAATAAGCAGCTTTTTGCACTACTTGTAATCAACAAAAAAATATGCATTTACTTTTGTGTTTGAGGATTGCAATACCTTTGCATGCGGCAAATATATTTCTAGTAAGGAGGTTTTACATAACTCACCACCCTGGATTTGTTGACTTGGGGGACATTAAGATCTAGCTGTCCTTTTGCACATCCCATCATGACACCACTTGAGAAAAGCACGCCAAACAAATTGCCTTTACACAGGTTTTGCTGAACTATAGTTTTGTGTGTGTGTCCCTTACCAGTGTGTGGAAAGCTGCCTCTATTGCCACTAATAAATATATATATATATAGATATTTTTTTTTTATATTTTAAATATACATTTCTTTTATATATATTTTCTATATTGCATGTCTTGTGTTTTTATCAGGAGACAGAATAACCACTTGCCATATCATTCATAACTAATAGATTCGCCATCCACAGTGACCCAAAAAAAAACATACAACCATATCAGATTTGTATTACACTTAATAATGTAGTAATTTAATTATTCTTAATAATAATAATAATAATAATAATAATAATAATATAAACAGTGAAAATACTGAAGATAGTAAAATATATCTCGACTGCACTTCAAACCACAGGTCCCCATCACCCTTATATTTCAACCACTGTGCTCTCTATATAGTTTTTTAGGTATATGAATAATTTTAAGCTATGTCATAAATAAATTTCAAATTGTATTAAACAATGATACCAAAATCAGAGTAACTAAACCTAAATTTCATATTAAGGGTCCCCATCCAGAGTATAACTAAGGAGATCTAAGTTTAGCGTCTTAAATTTAGACCAGCAAACTCGTCATATACTAGTTATGGCATATGAGTTATCCCACTTATTTTCTCAATAAGACATATGAACTAGACATTCTAATAGCTTAGTGTAAAATCTAGAGAAAACGTAAGACATTGCTCTCAGGGTTACATAACTATACGTATGAATAGTTTCAAGATTATAAAGGCAGAATAATTTTTCCTTGCTGTTCCACATTGATTTTTCTATCGAAATGGGTTATATATCCCTTGGTGCTACTTATAGGTTTCACATGACTTAACAGTGGAACAAAGATGCTTCATATATTTATATTTTTCTAGAGTAGAAAGCCATTTTTATATCATAACATACATATACTGGTTTATAAATGCTATTGAGCTTAATAGTCTCAATATTGAATTCAATGGCTCTGCCAGGAACAGGAAACCCGGATGGAAGGTCCAGTATGCCTCCTTCTGGCACAATCTCCTGGCTCTATCACCCCCTTAGTGTTTATTTTATACTCTCAATTATTCTGACTGAAATGTTTGTCACACCACCATTAGAACATGTTAGACAGTGTCTGGAGACACTGTGTAATTCTAATTTCTTTAAAATATTCCACCTATTTTCTAGGAAGCAAGTGTTGAGTGTAGGTGTCGTTCTTCCACATTTACAGTTATTCAGATAAATTACAAATGGTGTTTATTGATAAAACTTTCACAGTGAAATGTTTTCTTTAGTTACAGATGACTCAATTCAATCATAACTCTTGTGTTATATAAATCTACAAGTGATACAGTCATTCCTTGAATTTGAAACAATCCTTTGGTTTCTGTGGTAACCATGATAGTGTTAGGACTGACTGCAGTACCTCTATGCTACCAGAGGTGCTGCTATTTTGCCATTGAGCAGTTTCACCTCAAAGCAGGCATTAATCTGCTCCTGTTAATTACACACAACTGCCTCACTGACTATTTATGACTGTTCCTCACCATGTACATTGCTATTTAATGATTGTTTTTCCTTGGACTTCATGCAAAGCTACATTCTGTTCCTGTGAATCCTTGGTCCTGGCTCTTTTCCATTGTTCAGCTAAGTTACCTGTACCTGCTGTTCAGTTTTAATTTACAATTTACTTGTACCCAGCCACATCCAGATGTTATTCTGATCCTGTCTTGTGCTTTGGACATACTGCAAACCTACATTCTGTTCCTGTGTATCCCTTGTCCTGGCTATTTACCATTGTACCTGCTGTTTAGTATAAATGAACTACTTACCTGTTATCCAGCAACACCTGGATGTTTGTTTATTATACCCAGGTTTACCTGATCTGTGTTTTTCCTGCATTACCTGGATTGAGTTCTTGCTACAATAAAATAGTTTTATGTTTTCAGCATACTCTTGGCTCCATGGCTGTTATTACAAGGATCTAGTTATTGAAACAGAATTGTAGCAGATAAATGTTCAACCCCACTCTTCATAGCAGACACTTTTGATTTATTAACAAACAAACTAAGGGCCAATTTTTCTTTATTGTTGTTTGCGCTTCTAAACATCACCACCATTTCTATGGGTTAAAAAGGCTTCAATACTCCATGTAATTTCAGCAAATAAGTACCGTATATACTCGAGTATAAGCCTAGTTTTTCAGCACATTTTTTGTGCTGAAAAAGTCCCCCCTCGGCTTATACTCGAGTGAGCTAGGTGAGCGGCATCCCTAGTGGGGAGAGAAGCGGGCAAGGTGGGTGGAGAAGGTGCGGCCTGTGCAGAGTGACCTCTAACATCACGTCACACTGCACAGAGCCACGTCGGGAACACTCTCAGACGCTGCCCGGCATTAGACTGCACATATGCAGCGGTTCTCTTGGGTCCCGTTGCAGACTGCTGTTCCTGATTGTCTGCGACTTGGGCTCCGGGTGCTGCTGGGAAATGTCCATCTTTCACTGAAACCTCGGCAACTCTTGCGGCTTCCAGATAGACCCAAAAGGGGAGTGCAGTGCCTGGGACGCATCATCCTCTAGTCCCCAAGCACGGAGTGCTTACTTATAAGGGGGGTTTGGTTTAAACAATCTTTATTCATTCACACTTTTCAATTGCAAACTATGAATCCAAATAAAACAGATAATGGTAATGTAAATCCATAAATTGCAGTCCCTTTACTCTAGTTTTACTGAGAGAGAACCATCTCTAAACTTAGGAATTGTTCTGTAATTCCTTTATAAAGTGTCTTCCTGTGTTCTCATAATAACGTCCCCTCTTTATGTATGATGTCCAGAAACTATTAAGGGCAGAATTCTGTAAGCTGTCATGGAGGCATTTATCAGGTTTAGAGAACTTGTAGCACCTGCTGTTGTACAAGTTTCAGCCTGTGGCAGCTTCTTATGGTCCAGAAGAACTGGAGAGCTGAAGGTAGCCCAAACCTGGAACATAGGCTACAGCTCATTGATTAGCAAATTGGCATAATAATATATAAAGTTGGACAGTATAAAAACATCTATATAAAGTCATCAAAATGGAACTGTTAATTCTATTTTTATTTTTGAAATTTACCAGTAGCTGCTGCATTTCCCACCCTAGGCTTATACTCGAGTCAATAAGTTTTCCTAGTTTTTTGAGGTAAAATTGGGTGCCTCGGCTTATATTCGGGTCGACTTATACTCGAGTATATACGGTAAATAAATCTGATGGACTCCAATATGAACTCCCAATGAGCCTGAGTCATTAAGGAGAGTAAGGCAAAAAAAAAAAAAAGGAGTACATTTTCTCCCGGACGAACCATGTTACAATTCAAGGAGTGTAAATTAGTTTATTATTTTGCATGTAAAGAAAATACTGGCTGCTTTTTTATATAACACACACATACTTGATAGCTTTATTTTTACACTGAAATTTAAAGTTGATATAGGACATGCCCTATCCAAACTATAAATTTGTCCTCACATTTTAAATTTACCTCCCCCTCCAATGCAACATGGTTTTGCCAAAGTGCAGAGTTACTCTTTCTTTCTTTTTTTTTTTGCTTTCCTTTCCTTAATGACTCCATCTCACCATCCTGGTTTAGAAAACAATCAACCACTTTTATCCCATCTTCATGTGGGATATTACTATAGAAAGATTCCGAATCACTCATCAAAAAGAAATGACTCTCCTTCCAACCAATCATATGTAAAATTTGGGTAGTATCCCTAATGTAAGAGCAAAGAGAAACAACATGAGCTCTAAAAAAAAAAGAAAAAAAAAAAGAGTACAATATTTGAGTGATTACTGGTTCCCACAGTATGATTGTCATATTACTTACTTTGATAGTGTGGACTCAAACTTTGCTTGTTAGTCTCAACTATATAGTTACTCTGACTGCGTCTCGTAAAAATTGAAAGAGCTAAATGATCACTTTACTCCTAGATGAAAGTCATCTTTGTAATGTTTGAATTTTCTATCCTTATTGTTGATCAAAGTTTTTTAAACTGTTCAATCCTCACATTAATATTATCGCTCCCTATAAAACCTGTGTTCACCACAAAAGACTTGAGTGCTTTGAAAACCACCTACTTTTGTTCAGTGATCATCTTAACCTTCTATTCTCTATAGGTAGTCAAAAGCCTCATCAGTGAGAAAGAGCACATATCCAAAAAGGCAGTAGCGATCTTCAGAGGAGAGCAGTAGCGGAGGTGCCTTGGATTACACACTTTTGTGAAAGCCTGCATTTGCTATCTGGATTGATGCTCACTTAATAATACGAAGATATCATATTCCAAAGAAGTGGGTTTTTTTACTCTGCCTGATACAACTTATGGTTCATGCAAAACACTCATTCAAATTGCTGTTGACACGTTAGAGACCGAGTCAGTCTCATATTCCAATCATTGTGACGATATTACTTTTGAATAGTGAAGGTTTGACAGTGATATTTCCCTGTGTATGAAGTATTGCTATAAATATGTTGATGTAACTCACATGAAAGCACCTTGATAACAGCCTATCCTGGAAATTAATTGGTTTATGATTTGATTTTATATGTTAATATATTTTAGTGTAAAGCAACCCTAAGAATGTATTTAAGGTTTTTTTACTTAATCATTTTTATTATGTCCCATGAGATTATTTAGCTCAGTTTAGTATTCTTTTCCAAGTTTTGGATACACACTCTGTGCTTCCTTTCTCTAGGTATTTTGAAATTTACACCTGCCCTATAGTGGTTACAAAACACATGGTTGAAAACAAACGTATTTACGTTTAACACAGGACTTGAATCGGCTGCATCTGTGTTGAAACATTCTTGCTGCATAGACAGGTCTACGTCAGTCCATCCCTTCCCTCCCCATTCCACCTCTCAAATTGTAAACAGTCGTAAGTGTAAGTTAAGTGTGGAAATGAATTACATACAATTGCATTCATTGGTGTAATGTCCTTTCTGGTCATCCGGAGATATATTTCACGCAAGATACTTTAATTATCTTAATTATTATGGCGTTTTCTTACAAATGGGTTTCAGAACCCCATATATAGCCTACTTATCTGTAAACACACTTTACATATTTAATGTGTAGGGTTGTAAAGTATCCTAAAGATCAGAAATAAAATCTTTCCTTGCTCTTACTCATATTTTTCATGCATTTCAATTCAATGCAGTTGACCACATAGAAACTGCATGTGGGATTTATAAAGAGTCTCATTTCACCTCAGATTCCTCAGCATTGCGTAAGGTCCACAGGAACTCCAACATGGCCATGAAAATAGCCACTATTAGGCCACAGATTAGCACAACAAAGATACCTCCGATGTTTTCCATACCCAAACCTGGGAAAAAAATGATGATATTAACATTTCATTTTTCAAACTTGCTCTATTGGTTGTAAACCCCCCCCCCCCCCCCCCACCCCGATCCTGTGAAGCAAATAGGGCTTTAGTGTGAATGTTCCAGTCATCCTACATTTAGGGTCTCTATTAGGTGTGAGCAAAAATTAATTAAGATTTTAACCTGGAATATCCTGCAGAGGAACTTCGTGCAAGGTTTCGACAGGACTTCGATTTTAATTTAGTCTGACCCTATGTCCCCTAGGTAATGGGGAGGGACTACACCCTATCTGTTTCACAGAATGTTTTTTGAACTGCTTTCTGACATGGTGGTCCACTAACAAAAATAGAGGCATGGCAGTTATTTTTGATGCTTGCCAGTAATACATGATTTTGCCAAACAGTTTTATTGCTTGTGGACAAACTGACAGATATTTTCGCTTATGTGACTGACGACCAATTAAGATGTATTTGATCTGATCCACCAAGTTATTCACAAATTTGATCAGTTTGGAAGTTTTGGACGGTAAATTATCAAAGTGTTGTAATAGTGTCATCAAAATTGAAATCATCAATGTAACAAAGCATGCAGTTTAATTTAGCATATACATTTTCTGCATGTGTTGGTGATATTATCACTCAATGTTCAGTCAGTTTACAATTCAGTTCACAGATCTAATCATTCAGTCAGATGATATGGCTGTGTTTCTACTTAGTCCCACACAGTTGGCATTCAAGAAATACATAGAAGAAAAAGTATGAAACACCTGGCAGAATGCATAGATATGACATTACAATAAATGAGACAAGCAATCATTCAATAGAAAATAGTAACAATGTCAAAAACTAGAAAAAAAAAAAATATACACAAGACAATTTATATATTAAATTTATATATTAATCTCTTCATTGAGCTAGAGAGGTGAAGTGCACAGTGGCCTGAAGACACATACATAGGTGCCTGGGGAAGCTCATTGTGGCTCAGGAGAGCTGAGCTAATGAGAGCTCTCTAAGGACTTTTATATTAATATCACAATATTGTTGTTGGTATGCAGATTTAGCAGCTTACATGAGAGGCAAGAAGTAAGATTTGTTGTTTGCTTAACAGCAGTTTTCATGTTTTTGGTATTGGTCCAAACTGAAGAAACCTAATAATATTGCTAGCAAAATCTACCTAACTATGCCAAGCACATGTACCACAGCTTCAGATGTTGGTTATGAAAATGTGATGTGGAATTCCACTATACATACTGAGACTATGCCCTCGTGGGGTGGGGTAGGCTTTTCCAATAGTGATATGTCTGACACTATTTAGTGTGACATGAAAATTTTGAAGCCTAACAGGACGACATGCCAGAAATACTGACTTACCATCACACACACATATAACATTTGCGACAGGGCTTCAATAAACTGCGGCTACAGAAAAGGGCGACAGTTGAAATTGTGGTCACTTCAAAACGTGACTCTGATATTTCTATTTTTAAAGTAGCAATGCATGGACCCAGCACTTGACCCTAATAATAACCCTAACCCTAATCCTAACCCTGAGATTAAATTATACTGCGCTGGGTCTGTGAATTGCCGCTTTAAAACTGGAAGTGTCAGAGTCGCGTTATGAAGTGATGTCAATTTCAACTGTCGCCCTTTTCTGTAGTTGCAGTTTATTGAAGCCCTGTCAGAAATGTTGTGTGTGTGTGTGTGTGTGTGTGTGTGATGGTAAGTCTGTATTTCTGGCACGTCGCCGTAAGGCTTCGGAATTTTCATGTTGCTCTAAACAGTATTGGCGATATCAGTATAGGAATAGTGATTACAAGGGCCGCCATCAGGGGGGTACGGGGAGTACTGTTGTACCGGGCCCGGGCTCACCAGGGGGCCCGGTACAACAGCTCAGCAAAGACTTACCTGGGGCCCGCCGCTGGTCTCCGCTATTCTGTCTTCAGCCTGGCTGTCACCGTGACAGCCAGGTACCAGGATCCGATCGCAGGGGTGGAGGAATCATTCCCCCTGCGATCATGTGTTCGGTCACAGGCAGAGCACATGATCGCAGGGGGAATGAATCCTCCACCCCTGAGATCGGATCCTGGTGCCTGGCTGTCACGGTGACAGCAAGGCTGAAGACAGAATAGCGGAGACCAGCGGCGGGCCCCAGGTAAGTATGTGTTGCTCATGGGGGGGCGCTCATGGGGGGGGGGGGGGCCCGGGTGGCACGGGGGCCCGTACTGGGCCAGATTTTTTCTGAAGGCGGTACTGGTGACTACCACCACCCTTATTAGATAAAATGTAAAGTAATTGCTCCCATAAAAAAGATTATCTGTTACTTGATGAAACTTAGGGGCCTGATCCATTAAGGATCTTAACTGAAGAAACTTCTTATTTAAGTCTCCTGGACAAAACCATGTTACAATGCAAGGGGTACAAATTAGTATTCTGTTTAGCACATAAGTTAAATACTGACTGTTTTTTCATGTAGCACACAAATGCTTATTTGTACACTGAAATTTAAAGTTGATATTTGTGTGCTACATGAAAAAACAGTCAGTATTTAACTTATGTGCAAAACAGAATACTAATTTGTACCCCTTGCATTGTAACATGGTTTTATCCAGGAGACTTAAACAAGAAGTTTCTTAAGTTAAGATCCTTAATGAATCAGGCCCTAGGAGTGGCTGCTGATCCTCAGTTAAATGGATGCTCTATAGAGACATGTCTTGTGCGGTCTTCTGGGTAGATTGAAGCCTCTGAATAGGTTATAGGGCATCAAATAAGGATCTGAACAGATATAAAAGGACTATGCCAGCAGACTTATTAATAAAATGCATCACAGTCAGTGCAGATCAGCAGGAGTAGATATGGCAGGTTTCTCTCTACATCGCAGTACGTTAATGTGGCATACTAGTGGCTTGAATAATACAGGAAAAGAAATAGGTGAGGTAATCCTGTCATTTTAACCTTCTATATCTCAAATACAGATTATAATTAGGGATGTGCACCGGACACTTTTCGTGTTTTGGGTTCTGATTACCTTAAGGTTTTGGGTTCTAATGGGTTTTGCCAAAACACCCCCCTCAAGGTTTTGGGTTCTGTTTTTTTTTTAAAAAAGCATAAAAACTACTAAAATTCTGTTTTTTGGTTTGTTTTCACTCCTATGCTATTATTAACCTCAATAACATTCATTTTCACTCATTTCCAGTCTATTCTGAACACCTCACACCTCACAATATTGTTTTTAGGCCAAAAGGTTGCACCGAGGTAGCTGGATGACTAAGCTAAGCGACACAAGTGGGCGGCACAAACACGTGGCCCATCTAGGAGTGGCACTGCAGTGGCAGACAGGATGGCAATTTGAAAAACTAGGCCCCAAAGAGCACATAATGCCAAAAAAAGAGGTGCAAGATACAATTGTCCTTGGGCCCTCCCACCCACCCTTATGTTGGTGAAATAGGACATGCGCACTTTAAGAAAGCAATCATTTCAGCGACAGGGCCTACCAAACTACTGTGGCTGAAATGATTGGTTTGTTTGGGCCCCCACAAAAAAAAAGCAATTCATCTCTCCCTGTACAAAGTAAACTGGCTCTACTGAGGCAAGATGTCGTCCTCATCCTCATCCTCTGATTCCTCGCCCCCTTCAGTGTGTACTTCCTCATCTTCACACATTATCAATTCGTCCCCGCTGGACTCCACAATCAGGTCCCTCTGTAGTCTCTGGAGACCATTGCTGGTCTTCATTGAAGAATTGATAATTAATTTTGATGAACATCATCTTCTCCACATTTTGCGGAAGCAACCTCCTTCGCCGCTCACTGATCAGGTTCCCCGCTGCACTAAAAACTCTTTCCGAGTACACACTGGAGGGGGGACAACTCAGGTAAAATAGAGCCAGTTTGTACAGGGGCTTCCAAACTGCCTTTTTTTCCTGCGAGTACAAGTAAGGACTGTCTGACATGTCTACTTGGATGCTGTCAGCAAAGTAATCCTCCACCATTTTTTCAATGGTGACAGCATCCAATGCAGTGACAGTAGACATGTCAGCAATTGTTGGCAGGTCCTTCAGTCCGGACTAGATGTTCTCTGCATCCCCGCCAGCGGGTCGTTTATGAAATCTCAGCTGTTTCCTCGCAGTCACAGGTGTGGAAGAAAATGAAGGAGGAGCTGTTGCCATATCACGGTCCTCTTCAGATGACAATCTCCTGATCAGCAGGTCTTTGCACCGCTGTAGACTTGTGTCCGCCGGAAACAGAGACACAACATACGCTTTAAACCGAGAATCGAGCACGGTGGCCAGAATGTATTCCTCTGACTTTAAAAGACTGACCACCCTCGGATCCTGGCAAAGCGTATGAAGGGCTTCATCCACAAGAGCTACATGCTTGGTGGAATCGCAATGCTTTACAAGCTCCTCCCTCACTTTCTCCAGCTGCTTCTGCAACAGCCTGATCAGGGGAATGACCTGACTCAAGCTGGCAGTGTCGGAACTGACTTCTCGTGTGGCAAGTTCAAACAGCTGGAGAACCTTGCACAACACGGAAATCAGTCTCCACTGCGCTTGACTCAGGCTCATCCCCACTCCTTTGCCTATGTCGTAGGTGGCTGTGTAGGCTTGAATGGCCTTTTGCTGCTCCTCTATCCTCTGCAGCATATAGAGGGTGGAGTTCCAGCGCGTCACAACCTCTTGTTTGAGGTGATGGCAGGGCAGGTTCAGGCTTGTTTGATGGTGCTCCAGTCTTCGGTAGGCAGTGGCAGAATGGCGAAAGTGTCCCGCAATTTTGCTGGCCACCGCAAGCATATCCTGCACACCCCTGTCACTTTTAAGATAATGCTGCACCACCAAATTTATTGTGTGGGCAAAACATGGCACGTGCTGGAAATTGCCCATATGTAATGCCCGCACAATGTTACTGGCGTTGTCCGACACCACAAATCCCCAGAAGAGTGTAAGTGGGGTAAGCCACTGCGAGATGATTTCCCTCAGTTTCTGTAAGAGGTTGTCGGCATTGTGCCTCTTACTGAAACCGGTGATACACAACGTTGCCTGCCTTGGAACGAGCAGGCGTTTCGGAGATGCTGCTACTGATGCTGCTGCTGCTGTTGCTGCAGAAGGCGATGCATCTACCCAGTGGGCTGTCACAGTCATATAGTCCTTAGTTTGCCCTGAACCACTTGTCCACATGTCCGTGGTTAAGTGGACAGTGGGTACAACCGCATTTTTCAGAGCACTGAGGACACTTTTTCGTACTTCTCTGTACATCCCGGGTATCGCCTGCCTAGTGAAGTGGAATCTAGAAGGGATTTGGTACCGGGGACACAATACCTCCATCAACCTTCTAAATCCCACTCCACTGATGGCGGACACCGGACGCACGTCTAACACCAACATAGCTGTCAAGGCTGCAGTTATCCGCTTTGCTATAGGATGACTGCTGTCGTACTTCGTGCTCATGGCAAACGACTGTTGTACGGTTAATTGCTTAGTGAAAGACGTAGCGGTCTTACGACTTCCCCTCTGGTAAGATGACCGACTCCCAGCAGCAACAGCAGCAGCGGCAGTAGCAGGCGTACCGCTGCAGGATCCTCCGGAAGAATCCCGGATTGAAGAGGACTCAGTCATGCCGGTGATATGGCCTGCAGGACTATCTCCGATCCAGATTGAGGAGGAAATTGACGAGGAGGGTGTTGCTGGTGTGGATACAATGGCACCAAGGGATTTAGGTGTCCCTGGACTGCTGACGGTCCTAGCCACAGTTCCTGAACTAAACACAGATTTATGAAGGTTCTTCAGGTGACGTATAAGGGAGGATGTCCCTAGGTGGCCAAGATCCTTACCCCTGCTTATTGCAGCTTTACATAAGGTACATATGGCAATACATTTGTTGTCCAGATTGGGATAGAAATAATTCCAGACCGAAGAGGTGGATTTATTGGTCTTCTGGCCAGGCATGACGATGGGCTTTTTTTCATCCCATGGATAACAACTGTTTCCCCCCCTGGTGCCTCATTTAAGTAAACCACATCAGCATCCTCCTCGTCAAGTTCCTCCTCAGCGTCAGCTATATCAATATCCTCCTCCTGGTGTACAACATTGACACCTTCATTATACAAATCTGTAACTGCACTGTGGGTGATCCTTCCAGCATATGCAGAGGGCATGCTGCAAATGGTGGAAGGAGCCACCTCTTCCCGTACAGTGATGGAAGGTCAGGCTTTGCAACCACCAACACCCTTGGACTCGCCTTGGGGATTTGTGATGCCATGTCTTTAGAAGGCAGAGTTGTTTGCTGTGTTGTTGATGACAGCTTAACTCTCTTAAATTTTTTAGAGGGGGGGAGGAGGAGGGCTTAGATTGTTGTGTGAAGCTGAATCACTAGTCATGAACACGGGCCAGGGCCTAAGCCGTTCCTTGTCACTCCGTGTCGTAAATGGCATATTGGCAAGTTTACATTTCTCCTCAGATGATTTTAATTTCTTTTTTTTTCATCATTTTAGTGACCTTTGGCTTTTTGGACTTTACATGCCCTCTACTATGACATTGGGCATCGGCCTTGGCAGACGACATTGATGGCATTTCATCGTCTATGTCATGACTAGTGGCAGCAGCTTCAGCATTAGGAGGAAGTGGTTCTTGATCTTTCCCTACTTTATCCTCCAAATGTTTGTACTCCATTATATGCAGCACAAGAGAGCGTACCCCTAAACCACACACACCCGGCAAAGGCTTTAAAAATTATATGCAGCACAGGACAGTACCATTGGACTTATACTGCAGGATCAGTGAACTTAGTTATATAGCAGTACCTCTGGACTTATACTGCAGGATCAGTGAACTTAGTTATATAGCAGTACTACTGGACTTATACTGCAGGATCAGTGAACTTATATAGCAGTACCACTGGACTGTACACAGGACACCACCACTGGACTGAGCAGGACAGAGTACAGGACAGCACCACTGGACTGAGCAGGAGAGCACCACTGGACTGAGCAGGACAGAGCACAGGACACCACCACTGGACTGAGCAGGACAGAGCACAGGACAGCAACACTGGAATGAGCAGGACAGAGGACACCGCTAACACAACCTCCCTCTTCCCTAAACAATGCCTGAGTGAAGATGGCGGCGGCAAGTGGGGACTAATATGAATCCGGATCTCGCGAGATCCGACGGCGGGATTATGACATTTTGCCTCGTTTTGAGTTTTGCGATCGGCAGGAATACCCGAACAGTGCTCGGATTAGGCTCGGATCGGCACTGTTCGGGGGTGTTCTGATTTCTAAAATCTGAGCCCGCTCATCCCTAATTATAATTAACTTAACTAAATAAATTTAATCGTGGTGGTTTCTCTTAAAAATGTTATTGATTACTGGAAAAATAAAAGTACAAGCCCTTAAGTTATATATAAATCAGTTTAACTGAAAACTTAATATAAAAGGCTAGAAAGGGTAAAACTCATTTGAAAAGCACATTTACCTTTTGCTCTGTGGTCTTCCTCTTTTGGACATTTACCTCCATCCCACCATTTTCGCTTTAGGTCCTCAAGGCAATTGTTCTCTTGAAGCTGCAAGATTGCCAAATCAAATTCATCTCGGAAACTGGAGCCTGCAGCAAAGTCATTTAGTTAGTTCACACTTAACTATTTACAGATGACAAATGTTACAAGAGTTATTTATGAACCTGCAAAAACAATAGCTACACGTGACCACTAGAGCAGCAATAGAGCAATTGTGGAAACAACCATCTCCCCCTACCATCAGGGCCGTCTTTTCCATTGAGCACAATGGGCAGGTACCCAGGGGCCCTGCAGTCCAGGGGGGCCCATCGGAGGCAGCACAAAAAACAAAAAAACCTGAAAAAAAAGAAGAAAATACTTACCTTGATGTCAGCTGGCGGTCCGGCTCCCTCCCTGGTCTCCTCCTCCGTGCGGCGATGGCAGTGCATGTCGGGCGTGACGTCATCACGCCCGCCCGACATCCATTGCGGAGCGACGGAGGAGGAGACCAGGGAGGGAGCCGGATCGCCAGCTGACAGCAGGGTAAGTATTCTCTTCTTCTATTTTTTCAGGTTTTTTTTTTGTGCTGACTCCGACGGGCCCCCTGGGCTGCAGGGCCCATATATATAGCCACTTTTTTTTTATATATATATACATATGTATATATAGGGGCCCCGGTGCACTGCTTTGCCCGGGGGCCCAAAAGGTTGTTAAGAGGGCCCTGCCTACCATTCACAAAGTCATTGCGAAAATCCATTTTAGTTTCCTTATGGAGACACTAGACGCCCCATACTCTATAGCGTCATCTTCTCCAATAGTCAAGTGGATGTTTTGGCACGTGTTCACAACTGATGGAAAAGGATCCAGGCTCATACATTTATTTGGAGGTACCTAGTTCCCCTTCCACCTAGCTAGTTATCTCACCTTAGTTTGTTAATTGAGCCCTCATTGTCATGCTATCTTCAGACCCCTCCAATGCAAATTTTTTTTGAGTATGCACTGTTTAGTGGCTAGATGTTTATTGTACTTGTTGTTATGTCTGCTTCCCACTGTGTAGCTGACACTCAATTTTTTCCCTTCTTTCTTTCTGTATCCCCTCCCCACATGCTTATAAAATTGTAATAAAAACTATTAATGGAAAACTATTAATGGAAACTATTAATGGAAAAAAACAGTGATTTTCTTTTTTTGTGATGTCAAGATGCTTTTTTGAGTGTGATTGCATCCATTTTTATAGCTAAACGCATAGCTTAGGATATTAAGATAGCAAATTTGGGGAATGTAATATTTCTCCTTCTGCTTGGAGGTGCTGGCCCAATCACGACGTTCCACGCTGAACAGGGGCTAGGTGCAGTAAGGTGCCTCATACTTTGCACAAAAGCAGACATGATATTTCATGTCGCGGGACAAGATACTGAAATGAGCTTTGAGGGCAGCTGAGTGTGCATTAAAAGAGGCATTGTCAGTTTAGCATGTAGCTACAGAGCCTTATCATTGACATTTTGCACTATGATGAAGCATTTCATGTGAGAAAATACGTCTATTTGCACACAAAACCCATTCAAATAAAAACATTAGAATGTAGAAAAGTGACACATTAAAAAAGCCACCAAGTCCTCCCTTGATTTATTTAAGGCATGAACAAGACTACAGCAGTATGTTAGGAGAAAAATAAAAAAACTTGAAAACAATTAAATAGGTGATAAAAAAAAAGTGATTGTAAACACATTTGTAGAGTGATATACTGGCATGAGCAGCCCTTTAAAAGGCTAGACATCTAAAAAACAGATTGGAGTGTACATCAGTGTATACACACTGTTGTCAAACACATGTATTTGCACAAAAATATATATGGCGAGTGTCTGAATTTTTTTTGCAATCACTAAAGAAAGAAAGTGATTTGCAAACAAAATAGAAAAGAAATAAGCCCGCTCTCGGTTAAGGCCATGCTGTCCAGGATACCGATTAAATGGCAATATAAATGTCCTAAATTCAAATGTGCTAACAACAAATGTGTTTCTTGCTTGTATCCCTGTAGGGCATTTATATTGCCGTAAGCAGTCTGTGGGAAAGATGCAATATTGATTTTACGAAAAAAAGACTTTGACATTTTAAATTTACCCTGCAAAGTCCCCAAATATTGACAACTTAAAAAAACCCGTAGTTTAAAACATTTACCCCCATGAGTGGAGAACTCAGGACTGTGAGCTGACAATAAACCTGGAACCCACACACAGATTCACAGAACTGCAAATGAGACCTAGAGACTCAGAGCTAGCCCCACCTACAATGCTGATGATACCAGACGAACCCACACTATTATGGAATGGGAGTGCTGAAGGAAACCCAGAGGTGTTTGGCAGAATGGAAGATAATAATGTCTTCAGGAGTCTGCTGAGAGATGCAGAATTCTTATAGAGAAACTTCGATAAGTGTAGAGTTCTTGCTGAGAAATTAACACTTGGTAAAAGTAGAGTACTTGCTGAGATATAAGTACTTAGGCAAATGCAGAGTAGGTTAGTAAGAGCGCTAGAAACAACTGAAGCCTGGAGCCAGGGAACTATCCTCAGGAGAATGTGAGTTGTTCTCGCAATGAGATGAACTCAGGAGCTGGTCTAAATAGGGTGTTCTCAGTGCCTATTAGCTGCTCAGGTCATGTGAATGCAGCTGCTAGAGTCTGGTTGGAATGAGGAGATCACATGGCATAATCCAATATGGCTGCACCCATGCAGCAAAACAGACAAAAAGTGTTTTTTGTTTTTTTTTACAAATGCTGATACAGTGCTCAGGAATGCCGCAGTTGACCAGGAAAGAACCTGCTGGCTGTGAGATGACACCGAAAGACATGGTAAGTGTGACTAAGACTCCGATGAGTATGTTTTGTTTTTTGTTTTGTTTGTTTTTTTACTATTATGTACACTATCTACATGTCCAAGTGGGCCCTGACTGCCAGAGCAGGCCAATGCTTGAAGTTTTACAAATGGCAGCATGCCAGAGCAGTTAAAGGCTGCCAGGGCTTCTTGGGAATTGTAGCCCACAAACGAACTTTGATTTGATTAAATTTCTCACATTAAACTATTTCTCTGGCACCTACTATCCAAAGGGTGCCAGGATGAGGCCAGGACTGGTTTTCAGTCAGTGGTGTCAAGTGCATATTTCTTGTTGGCTTGATTCATCTCAAGAGATGTCCCACTCTTAAGATATGTACAACTCAATATACATGTCAGGCCGCAATTTTACACTAATGTTAGACCGAAAAATTGCGTCCTATTCTAAATTAGTTCACCTTCTGACTCCTTGTGTCTGGAGAGATTGAACGGGGAAGGGAAAGGGAGTACACCGGGATGCAGACACGCCCATCAGGAATTGTATCTCTTGCAGGTACTGGAGGGCTGTTGCAATGATATGCAATGACTATGATGTCTAGCAGCAGCACTAGATAGTATCATCTGATTTGGTTGTTTATATCTTGACCTCTCCAGCTGATAGGATTTAATGTCAGGATTGTCTATTCACACTAAATCATTTACATTTCTATTTGGAGAACTGCAAAAAAGAAGATACCTATTTCATTTAAAGAGGAAAACTATTTAGTGTAACTTAATATAATTTCATTTGTATTTTGCATTTAATTACATTTTATATTGAAAATGTGACTCGTTTATCAATAACTGTCACAACACTACTCTCTCTGACACTTTATTACATTATTCTATATGTATACTATTGTGGATCATAAGTATACATTCTTGTATGGTTGATGTCTGTCACATTGGTTTGAGATGCCTTATGTGCATAAATGCATTTCTTCTTGTGCATTTCTTTTCCTGCGTACATTCCGGGCACAAATGTATCCAACCCTATATGATACCATATTGTGTTTCATTTTATCATTCTTAATACAATAAACACACTACAACCCCCTGGTTACCTTTTATGTAAACTCCTAAAACCATTGGGAATCTCTTTTTTGAAGTAGTGAAAGTGGTAAAAAAAATTAAAAAGTCATAATGGACTTCGAACACTACTAGTTTCGGAGTTGCAACACTGTTTGAAGATTAACTCTACTAACCTGATGAGCCAATACCCGCTCAGGGCAGATTTACCACGCTGGCCGCTTCTGTTTGACTGTGCACACTAATCTAAATCAGACCCATAGGGGGGAATTCAATTCTGCCACGAGTAATGCGGCACTAAATCTATTACAGTTAATTCAGTAATTTTATCCCTGATCTGGAGCCGCGAGCAAAAACCAGCATTAAAGATTACCGTATTAACTGTAATTATGTTCACTATTACTGTA
This sequence comes from Mixophyes fleayi, assembly GCF_038048845.1. Classification (NCBI taxonomy): domain Eukaryota; kingdom Metazoa; phylum Chordata; class Amphibia; order Anura; family Limnodynastidae; genus Mixophyes; species Mixophyes fleayi. The sequence goes on along the minus strand of NC_134412.1, from coordinate 52,533,285 downwards.
ATATCAGTAATAGTGCGCAGACCGTGTTACTTTTTACAGTAACGCGGCCAATTGAATTATCCCCATAGTGTATATAATTGTACTTTCTTTGTAAAAAAAAAAAAATATTTTATGTATATACTGTTACTAACATTTAACAGCTTACTAACATTTTTAATATGGTGTTTGCTCTTTTTATTTGCAAGGGGACATTTTAATCAATTAGGCTACGCGTGGTGTCTCATTACAGTACCGCAACATGAAATCCGTACAGCAACATGAAAGTGTCATTACGGTACTGTAGCGCGGAAATCCGCAATGTTGCGGTAGTGGAACCCGTACAGCCGCGTGTAATTGTGGTCGCGAATGCTATTTGAATGTGCCCCTTAGATACTAGAATTGCATTTAACATAGATATAAGAGAAATGGTAAAGTGTAACTGATGACTTGGTCACTACTGTAAAGGAGAGACATTGGTAGGAGCATACATTTCCACTATCACATCATCACTTGGTGAATGTAGCTTAATCAGCACCATAAAATGCAAAACAAAAGGATATGTTTAATCGACAGTCCATCCATGTCCTCTTGTCTGTACAATAAGCAATAGGTTCAACTGACCCTTTTTGCTAAGTTACTTAAGCTGTTTTCACCAAGTTGAATGCAGTTCTTACGGAACGTACAATAGATGCAGGGAGAGTCCATATTACATGCTCATATAACATTTTTTTAGACAAACTATCCATATTATCCATCATGGATCAGAAATGTTTTCTTGACATAAATCATGAGTTGCTTTGGAGACTATTAAATATTTCCCAAACACAAAGTCAAAACAGCTAAAGTCACACATGTTGCACATACCTATAGGCATGCCAATGCCATAGCCCTTTGTGTCCAGTAGACCTCCAACCTGGGTGAGATTGCAATTGCGTTGACGATAGTACTCATTCATGGTAGATTCTAGCAGGAAGGCATAGTTTGAGTTCAGCACTCTGGCAATTCCTTCCTCTGTGCTCTTCACAAACACACTGGGTTGCTTTGAGTGCATGTAATTCCACATCCGTTGATAGGTCTGATAGCGGGAATTCTAATAAAGAAAAAGAGCACATATCTAAGGGTTATCCACACTTTTCATGACTTATGGTAACTTACTTTACCAGCTTTAAGACTTTTACAAATATTTTGCAGGCATTTATAATATATATATAACACATTGTTCTCAATTGTTCCGGAAAGGGACTGCAACTTACAATTGCGCCACAAAATACATATAACTTCAAAAAAAGTGTTGAGTGCGCTTACTTACAATAATTACAATTAATATTTTTTCTTCTATTAACTAGAGAATATTATATAATAATTAATGATAATAAATTAAATGTTATCACAAAGACCAATAACAAACATACATATAAATTTACCACCAAAACAAATAAAAAGTTACCATTTTCGTTCTAATAGAAATATTATTTAATTTGTGTACGGTTTGGGGAACTCATAATTTGTGAAAACGCCGATCATATGACTTGTGTCCCTACTTACATTTTATTCTTTAAAAATCACATTATCCCTTATAATATAAAGGTTATATCTCCAATAAATGTTATAAATGGTTATACTTAGTGATGCTTTAAAATTTATGTAATAGAGTGCAAACTCAAAATGTGATGCACAGTAACTGCTTGGTTTTACAAATTAAAATAAAGATTATATATATATATATATATATATATATATATATATATATATATATACATACATATATATGTCCATATGCTGAGTCAGGGGCATCAGAAGATGCATCCAGCTCTGCACCAGTAGAATATGTTGAGCATACTTATACCTAGTTACACTTACATACAACCAGGTTATATACACAAGGAAAGTTTGATATTGAAAAACATATTCGCTATTATGTTTGATTTATATATAAAAAAAGATCTTTAGAATCTTCTTTTTTGTGTGCGAATGAAAGTAGCAAAAAAAACAATTCAAATATATGCCAACAAAATGTACACATAATGTAGGCACAAGTAATAAAGAAAGCTTCAGGGATGAATCCGCAATCAATCAGAAACAACTAGCTAATCCATTATTATCATCATCAATGTATTTTCACTAGTACTTAGGCCTAGAAAAAAGTTATATAGCTACTGACACTCATAAATGCGTCTTTGTGCGGATCTGCCTCAGTTTGCAAATACGCAAACACACCTTTACAGTATTTAATGGGTGTTTGCATTGTCATTTTCTTTATTAGAAATCTGTTTTTTAGTCTTCCTGCTTCACCTTGTTATATCGGGTATTTATGGGTCAGAAAATTGTATGTGTTATCTTCTTTTTCCTTTTTCTTTTTTCTAATGTATTTGGTTCTGTAAAATATTATACACATTTTTATTTTTAAATTGATTGGCCTATGCTTTAGTTGTTACTTTAATATATCAATTGTTGATCATGTATTGTTAATTGTATGTGTGTTGTGAATCATGTTCTAGAAAATTAATTCAATTACCAAAAAGTTATAAAATCTATTGTGCTATATAGCCTGAAAATCTGAGTGGTTGCTGTGGATTACAGCACCTTTTCTAGATAATTACTTGTATAACAGTAAATGTCCCTGTTATAGAGTAAACCTGCATTTTGTTTTAGAATACTTCATTTTTATATTCATACTGTTGATTAAGTTAGCAGAATGTTTGTAAGAAGAGGGCCACAGGTTTGTGTGTTCTAAATATGTAACAAGTTTAGAGCACAAGCAAGATAGGTACATTTCAGAATACTTAAGCAATTATCTGTAACTTTTATAAATATTGGTTTAACCAACCACATCACAATGATGCATTGTATATACATATTTTAGTTAGCAGAATATGTGTACTGTTAATTCCGTCAACCAATTTACTTGTATGACGATTTCATGCTGAAATGCCTATAATAATTACTTCTGCTATGCTTCAGAAAGATTAAAAGCTTCATGAAAGATAATATTTAAGTGTGAATGCAGTTGTTATTATCAACAGTCTGGCAAGCTGTGCAGGAGAGGTCGCCTGTAAACAAGTTATGACAATACTAGGTGTTGGGAGAAATGTAAGGGGGGTAAAAATTAAGAGACATCCGAACAGCTGAACCTTGAGGGGGAAATGTCTGAGTGCACCAGATAAAATCTTCGCTATAAAAGGTATGTGAGTATAATATTTTTTAAAATAAATGGTTTAAGTGTATAAGGAAACTGGCTACAAGTTATACCCTAAACTTGAGAGACAGTGCCGACTGGTTTTTACAGAAGTATATGAGAAATAACATTGGATAAGGACACAGCTAGAACAGTGTAGTCATTACTTTTGATATTAAACCAAGTATATTCATTGATTTTTTTTAGCACAAAAAGATCAATTAAAATAATACAGAACTCTCCTCTCTCCAACCTGTAACGGTCCACAATACTAAAACAGTACTTTAACATATAAACAAAAATACACTGTACAGTAAGGTCTCGTACTCTTTGAAACAAAAATAACTAGGGGGTATATTTACTAAACTGCGGGTTTGAAAAAGTGGAGATGTTGCCTATAGCAACCAATCAGATTCTAGCTGTCATTTTGTAGAATGCACTAAGTAAATGAAAGCTAGAATCTGATTGGTTGCCATAGGCAACATCTCCACTTTTTCAAACCCGCAGTTTAGTAAATCTAGCCCTAAATCTAAACTTGGAGAACTATAAGACTATTCACATCTGATTAATCAAAAACAGTTACAAATCCTACAGAAAAGAGAAAATATATCTGAAGAATTTGTGAAAAATGAAAAAATCTAAACAGCAAAAGGAGATTGATTCATTCACGTTGAATGTTCTCTATTTGTGAAAGAGATAAAAAAACATATTGTTTGTATATTTAAACATTTGTAGCAAACGCATAAGTATTTATACAAGTCTTTAATGTTGCTGTTTTTGATTAAAAAATGAGAAATGTTAAAGCAAGTAAGGAAATTTGATAATGTGACGGAGCTCCGATATGCTCACACACCACCCTGTGATGATGTTATTGCAGGGGGTGGAGTTTAGTCCATGGGAAACCTGGAGAGATTCCTATAATGGCCACTCATTATGAGCTGCGTAATGCACATAGTATGCATCGTGTCACCTATGCTGTGCGCATGTAAAGCCACATAGGCACAGCCTGATTAATCGTCACTCCTGGCAATATGCATTTGTAGAGGGCAGTGGAAATTACTGCCCCCACCTGGACAAGTGCAAGCTGAGTCAAGGGTTATATAAACCTGAGACCCAGCTTCACTCTTTCTCTTTGACACCTACATTTACCTGAAATTGTCAGGACATCTCCAGTACGCTTCCCTGGGGCACTCTGCAATCTTCCACTGCCAGGTATCTCTTTTCCATGCACTGACACTGCATTTTATCTATACCCTGCAATATAATCTGCCTGAAAGTTATGTATAATTTATCTATATCCTGCAATATAATCTTCCTGCATTTTATCTATAATTTATCTATACCCTGCAATATAAACTGCCTATAATCTGCTTGATGGAGTCGTATGCATACGATGAAACGCGTCTGTAATTTAATTTGCAAAGATCGACACACAGCATGTTTGGCTATATACATGGTAAGGTGGTACTCTGTTACAGCATCAGTGTTCAGGTGAGCAGGTTTGAACAACACGAATGAGCAATATACCAACACCTGGAGGATTTTTAAAGATAAAAAGAGATTTTAGGTCCGCACCAGGTTAGAACTCAGCTAATACAATATGCACAGCAAATTATTGCTATTTAACATTTCTTTTGATGGGGTGCTCTTCCAACTTCTTAAATACCAATTTTAATCCAGACCAGAGATGAAAGAGAAGGCACTCCAGTCCATTAAATTGGTAATATTCATATACTACTTCCGCAAGACCGTAAAACAGTTAAAATATTTAGGAAAGTGAAAAAGACAGAAATAGTGTGGTAATAAAATATTTTTTCTTTTCATCAGACCTTTAGGTAGGGCCAGCAAATGATGTGTGTAAATAAATATATATTTTTTTAACCTATCCTGCAATATAATCATCATCATCATCATCAGGCCACTGTGTATAACAGGGGTGGGCAAACCTGTCCTCAAGGGCCATATCCAGTTCATGTTTTTAGGATTTCTGTCTGTAGAAACAGGTGGGATAACTACTGACCCAGCCAAATAGATTAACTCAGCTGTACATGATTAAAGAAATCCTAAAAACATGAACTGGATATGGCCCTTGAGGACAGGTTTGCCCACTCCTGGTGTATAATATATTTTGATGCACTTTATATGTATTGTTTTTATTACTGCAATAATTCTGCAATCTACTTCTATCCTATAATATACAGTTAGCCCTATACAGCATGCATACTATCTCTCTCTTTCTATACAAATGCATTTGTTTGTATGTTTAGATAACTGAGCAAAGGATGAATGGGTTGTTAGTTTATATTTTTAATACACTATGGTGATGTTGATGATAGATCAGTATTTATTCATCGATTAATATGTTATGGTGGGCTATTTGAGTTGGAGGTCAATAGATGTGTGATACTTGGGTGGTATAGAACCCAGTCCAGGCAAGGACTATGAGTAGCTCTCAGAGATTCCATCTCAACTGTGATTCCCTCTCTACAGAAGTTTAAATAGGTTGTGTAAAATGAGACATCTTAAATACATTTGAGGTGTCACAGTTGCTGTGTTATTTTATGTGACTAAAATAGCGGAAAGGTCACAATTTGAATCATAACCTAATAATTAATTAGATGATTTATTAATAAGACCAAATGCTAGGCAATAATTGATGTGCTTTAGCCAGTGGTTTTAGATTTAACCTAGTGTGCCGTGTATCCTGACCTCTTTTGTTCTCTGTTATTGATCTGGATTGTTCTTAGGATTCTGCTGTCTTCTCCACTCCTGACTCTTGGTTTTGTGAAACTGATTTTCTCTCATATCTGTATTAACCCCTGCCTAACTGGTTCTGAGTTTTGCCAAGAATATCCTGGTTGCTCACTACCTCTTACCATGTTCCGCCTACTCCATTGGGCAAGTTCTGGTACCTGAACTTAAGTCTTGGGGGCATCCGAGTACCGTTGAATAAAACTAGTTTCTTGTTAAAGGGGCTGCTAAAGGTGAACATCTTGTGAAGAGGTTCTAGCAGTTCAGGATCTCACTCTACTCTGTCATTAACACTCACTGTGTAAATGTAAAATATGCATTATTTTCATAAAAATACACTCACCCTATGGAAGAATACAAAAGTTGTTTTCATGAGCAGAAAAAGGATTGTCTAGTGCAATTTTCAAAACCCAAGTATATAAATTCCAAATATATATGGAAACCAATCAACACACATAAACCATCTAATAAATAAATAATAGCTATAAACTTGATACAGCCAATAGATGTATACTAGTATTGATATTTATTGTAAACACCAATAAAATAGAAAATTCCTAATTATTGGTATATACCAATGGATCAACAATAATAATAAAAAACAAAAATACAACAAATTGATACATTGATAAAATACAAATGTAGCAAGGATATAAATCAATATCACAAAGGATCCAGACCCTGTTTGTGCATGTATGATTGTGAAGATACCGGGTTTATCTGGCCCAATGCTACCCACTTCACGCTGGCTGGCCACCCACGGGTGCCTTCATATGCCAGGGAAGTCTACCCAGTACCTTCTAGGATTCGTATGGTCACTCAGGCAAAATGCAGTTATAAAAATACAACAGTATATTTATTGTCATAAAAACAGCACTAGAATATTATGTACACACAGTAAATAAATGTCAGGCAGGTTTACCACATTATCTGTCCCTTACCCCAATAGCTTAAGGACTTACAGTCACCTGGCTGTCCAGACTTCACGACCCATGGATCTCTCTCAGCTGCATATATAGACTCTAGTTAGAGAACGACAACTCAAAACTAGCTCTTGGACCTTCATGAATGAAATCCCAGAATGAATACCCTTCCCCCTTGGAGTGACTCCTTATATCTTGGGTCAAAATTCCACAGTCTTTCCCCTCCCTCTGCAAACCCCTGGGTCTATTCTCCTTAACCATTGGTCAGTGCTGGACATGGGGGGGTTGGAGAGGGGAGTGAAGATGAGCTGTCCTTCCACAAAACCTCCCCTGTTAGATGGCCTGTCTGGACTAGCCTGGAGAGAACAATGGACACTAATTAGTTTTCCCACTCCAGCATCTTACAACCTTATCCCTACCCATAATCCCCCTGGCTTCACTTTAAAGACAATGAATAGCAACCTTACTGCAAGTCATCAATATACAATACACAATATACATATGTACACTAAACTACAATGTCCACTTAGCCACATGTTATTGGACAATGCAGTTGTAGTCTGGTGAGATGGGAAATAAAAGCATGGGCTATAAAAGGTACTTGCTATAATCCACATTATGTGAGAAATGAGAAACCAAATGCTCACAGGGATATCACACTAATTTCGTCACAATGATCAACAAGTTTTTAGGGAATAATATACCTAAGGGAGTTAAAACTCAAGACCTTTACAAGCATATGTAGGAAAAAACCACATCAATAGTCAATATTCGTATGGCTCACGGACTCCTGATAAGGAAATTGTTCCAATATACCAGTATACAGCTAGCGTGTAACTCACGATTTCCCCGCTGAATGCACTTTCCGATACTCAGCTTAACTGCATACACATGCACTCGCGGAGTCCTCGTTTGGTGGAGCTGTGATGAATTTCCACTGAACAGCGGTCATGTAGCTGCAGGTGCGCACAATAATTTAATTGTGTGGAACAGATACAATTACCAAAGTTCCTGAAAAGTTGGTTCCTTCCAATGAAGTGAAATTGACTAACAGAGTCGGGTCTCTTTGATCCACAGGTATATGGTAAATGGAACTCTCTGGCGCGTTTCGTCCGACAAATGCAGACTTTTTCAAAGCAGCGAGTCCACTCTTAAAATATCCAGCTATATAAAGTTTCAATGTTACTTGTGATTTGTGCGACATTTAATGATAAATTTTGATCCGAGGCAATCGCAGAGCAACAGAGAATTTTAACTCATTAATGGAAATACTTCAAATAATTCACAATCATAACATGTTACTAGATACATATAAAAAGGCACAATTGACCTATTACACAGTATATAAAATATATAGTATAATCTTTATGTCGACTGGAATCCATATATGACAAATAAACTTCTTGGATCTGACCTCTCACATAAAATTCTTTGGGATATAATCAAATATGATATAACTACCACAAAATACTTGGTTTTATATAACGATAAGTAAATAAAATAAAAAATACAAATTACACACCACTAAAACTTTCAACCCATTTCGCTAGAGAGTTCCTTGCTTCATCAGGAACATGTTGTGGAGACAACATGAAAGTTCTTATTAGACTTAGACTTTCCTCTAATTGGTAAAATACAAGGGTGGTAAATGCTGATCTAGTTAATTCATTTATTGGTATACATAGCTTATAATTTAAATTACACATTTTACAAACAGTTCAAATGTAAGTGGTGAGAGATCTTACATGAAGCAATTAATATTTGCAGATGCCTATTAGATTGTAACAGGTGTCAGCAGACCCGATTTCTTTTATTATTTCTTTCTCCCCCTGCTATTGGCTCTGCTATCACCAACAAGTTATTTAAAGCACCTGACCATGCAGTCAGGTGTCTTAAATAAGGTTCTCCACAGACTATCACCTTCTGTACTCAGCTAGCTGCTCCAGTTATACCTTAGTTCACTGTTCAGTGGAACCTCTCTGCAGCCTATCACCTCCTGTACTCAGCTAGCTGCTCCAGTTATACCTCAGTTCACTGTTCAGTGGAACCTCTCTGCAGACTATCATCCATTCCCTTATTCTCCTTGTCTAGTACTCTCTCAGAGGGCAGTGACCTGCAGGGGCAGAAGCTGCAAAGTCCATACCGCCTTGAAGAGGTCCCTTTGAAGACCACCTGCCCCGTTAGACTCCACCCCTTTGGGTAGAGTAGTGTTAATCTAGGCAGACCTGGGGATCTGAATCTCATCTGCGGTTTGTGACACTATGTACTAACAGTTCTTTCTGTTAATGCTGACTCATTGTTTTTTAATGGTTGCTTTTCGAGCCACTCTGAGCATTCAGTCTGCACTCTGAGGTCTTATGTCCTCTTTTGTGAGCAATTAGACACTTGTACTTTGGTCTTTTGAACTTAATGCCCTTAGTGAGCAAAGCAGTTGTTTCAGCTTTAATGTCCACAGGTATCCACTTCTGGAATTGTAACAGCTTCACCCTTATGACCTCCGTACTTAAGTTGCTAGCACATGACTCCACTGCTACTACAAGGAAATCGATTTCAAGGGTCAGGTTCTGTAGCATAGCCATGACAACCTCTTCGTCATCCACTTGGACTCTGGACATTAACTGCTGTGAAACCAATAACATCTTGTCAATGTGTTTGTTCGTGCCTTTGCACCCACTTAAGTAGGTTCTGTGAAAGCATGCCTAAGGTTTATTCTTCTCATAATACCCTTAAAAGCTCTCTGCAGGGCAATCCACATGTCTCTTTCCGGCGCTTTCCCTTTGATGTTCCAATAGCCCTAACCACATCATCGGAATTTGGATCGTCTCCTGGATCACTTGTGACCTTCCACAGCTTCTCACAATTTAACTGCATTTCCATCACAAATTTCCATGTAGAATAGTTTTCAGAGCCGCTTAGTTTCACAAAGCTCATACTTGCCCCCGGAGCATACTTCTTCACCTTAATTCAAATAAAAGACGTTGCTATACTTTTCTTCTGAATTAAATTGTATCTCCCGCGAGAGGACCTTTGAGCACCAGTGATGTTACTTCACTGTACAGTCATAGATCACGAACAAGGACTACTGAGCATTGAGTATTTCATGTCTAAAGATCCCTCTCTACGACCACAACAGGTGCAGTTTATACTGGACAGTGTCAGATTCATATTAACTACTACTAGTTTTACAACAGATAGTATCTACAAATGAGAGGTACAGCCATGGGGACCATATTTGCTCCCAGCTACGCCAACCTCTGTATGAGTAAATGGGACAATGAATACATCTGGTCCAATCCCATGGTGGGAGCAAATCTGGTCCTCTGGCAAAGATACATTGATGATGTCATCATCATTTGGAAAGGGAATGAACCCTCTCATCAAATTCATTAGCAAATGCAACAATAACCCTTACAATCTCAACTTCACTACCAAATACAGTAAGGAATCGGTTGAATTTATTGATTTGGAAATTTTTATACAAAACAATTTGATACATACAAAAACATATCAGAAACCCGTTGATATAAACAGTTACATTTTAGCATCCAGCAATCATCATCCACAGTGGCTTCAAAATATTCCATATAGTCATTTCACCAGGTTACGGAGAAATTACTCACCCACTTTGAAGCACAAGGACTATTAAAGTAATTCTATCGTTTTCAAATAAGCATTGCCCAAGCGATTGTATTGTGTTCCCAACGCACAAAGTAATTTATTTTAGCAGATGCAAAGTTTAACAGTTCAATACATGATTATAATATAATACAGTACAGTACAGCCAATACCAAAAGATACATACATACCGCTGCGTTCGCATTCGCTTCGCTGCGCTCCCACGGGTACCAGTGAACGGTAGTTCACTCTAGAATACTGTGGTCAGAGAATGACTGACGCTAGTGGGAGCACAGCTATGATTATATAAATTCAGTGTTACAGAGAGAACAATGCAGATGACGTGGCTTGCTTCTATGGGTCCAGGCTTGAGGTGGGTCCAATGTAAACAGGTCATAGGCTAGTTCAAACAACTCCCTCAAAGGCTGAGGGTCAACATTCCAGATGATTCTCCCGCCCAGAAACCAGTTACAACTAGTCCATTAGCATTTTACAGTTTGGTATCACTCTGACTATTTATTCCCTAACATCAATAACTAGAGTATGCAATATGCGATCTCTTCGGTGAATGAACCGGACAGCTGCTGTTGAATAGGGGATTAAAATGATATCATACATGACACATTTCCTATAACCTGAACCTTAAATAACACTGAAGTGTACATATAATCATAATATATAAACTAATAATAAACCAAATACTATCTACTCATAAATCACTGTATAACGGAACCAATAGGAATATGAATTATATAAATAACTAAATGTTGTAATGCGAGTGTGTGCGTGCTTATTTTACCGTGCGATCACAGTATGCCACGTGTAGCGTGGCATACTGAGTGCAATCACACACTAAAACAATATTTACCAATATACTTTCATTCATCCAATTATATGACTTCGACAGGACATAAACTAAAACAACAATTCTTAGACAAAAAATATCCGGTCACTAACGTAGAATCATCCTACACTAGAGCATGCAAAAGAGAAAGTTCTGAACTACTTACAACAAAAGAAAGGCCACATGACTCAGAACAAGATACAAAAAGTTTACTTCATTACCAAATATAACAATTTATAGTTATAATTATAGTTTATTGCATGGCATATCCTAGACTGGATGCTCTAGATGTTTGTATTTGTTTGACAAACTAATAAAAAAAGTAAAATCTGTTTTGCTCTCTATGTCAATTCCATTATAAGATAGCTGAACCTAAGTTTAAGTGAAACCACAACTTTCACTTATAAAAATTCCTATAGCAAAAGTATATCATACATCAATATAAGAAAGAGAAATATCAAACATTCGTGATCCAAAAAGATCATTCTGCAAGTGTATGTTGAGAAAATGTATGAATGAAAAGTTTATTCCTAGTAGATTAACCTCTGCTACAATATAAAACAAAATGTTGAAGAAATAAATATGAAATAAAAATCAGGTATTTTAGGTCTAATTTCCATAGTACTTTGTTGTGACCATAACAATTCACAATATACAATATATCCAAGTGAAAATATTATTAGTGATTGTAGGACTAAACGTACCAAAATAACTGTTCTTAATAGAGATAGATAAGTTGCACTATAGTTCTTTTCTGGTTTAAAGGCATTTTAGTTGATAGATTAACTGATAGATCAGTGGCTATGCATTAATAAAATAAAAAAAATTTGTGTAATGATTAATAAAATTACATCAGCTACATGGTGTAGAATTATTCTTGTATATAAGATATGATGATTAGAAAATGGTCAGACTGATAAATTCCTAAAATGATGGATAAAATTAATTGAAGATAAAGTGGATAAGTGCTTGGACAAAATGTTTGAAGTATATGTGTGTAAACAGTATGCATAAAAATGAATATAAAATGTATAAAAATTAAAATATGTATTAAAATCTATTTAAATATATTATACACAGTACAAGAACATGTAAAAACTAATCGTTATATGACTAGGATAAAAATTACAAAAATGAGTAGGACAGCTTCCTTCCTACATTAAAGTGGGATATTAGAATTGTAAAGGTCAGATGAGAAGACAATGTTTTATTAGCCTCCCTGATCTCTGATGAAGTGGTTTGCTACCACGAAACGCATAAGATAGACTTTTTTGTCTAAACCCTTTAGAGCACTCATATACTAACTTTGTGGACAGATATCTCTTATCGGCCAGGATTGGAATTTTCTTAGCAATTCTATATTGGATCTTAAACCAGAAACCCAGGAATATCACTGCTGGTGCAGGAGGCTGCAAATATACTCCGTAAACTCCACGTCCGCTGACAGGAGCCTCCGAGAAATATCTTTATATCTGATTTACAGAGGAACGTGTAAACTGCCATTTCTACTGGGGAGGTGTTTCTGCCGGAACAGCATTATTCAGCACATGTATACGGAGGAGCTAGTATAGATTGGAATACTTATTCCGGGTAACTATAGCAGCATGTTTCCATCTTGTTTATGCTGACCGGTAAAATACAAAATACAGATTGGATGATACATCCTAAACACCAGGAATCTGGTATGAATATACTATATTACTACCCGTGGACTGCCTTTATTTCCGTACTGAATCATCTGCTACATTGTCTCTATTGCTGCTTAACTACATTTATATTTGCATGTTGAACTATATCTATAATAGGTGGGAGGTTCAGCCTTGGAATCTGAGGATTAAAAGTATGCTATACTATGGTTCGTGGACAGTTTGAAGTCCATCTAGTTACATCTGGACCGTATTAGTCTTCATAACTATCTACCTCATGTGAATTGCTATATGCAAAATATAAAGTTTATCAACGTGAGCACTGTCCCAAGGAGTCAATTCCATTAATAGACATTGTCTATACCATCCTGAGAGGGATCACTTTAACCGGATTTAATATAATTTTTTTGATAGGTGCACCTATATATATATATATATATATATATATATATATATATATATATATATCTATTGTTTTTCCTCATCTAGATGGTGGTCTATCTATATATGCATAATGAGTGTATTTTATATTATATGTTTTTAATAAATGTTTTAATATCCACACTGCAGTACTAGTTTTTTTGAGGACCTGAGTCTATCCCTTTTTAAGAATCAATCAGTCTCTCCATTTTCTAATCATTACATCTTATAACCAAGAAGAAGTAAGCTGGGTACGCACTACTACAGAAAACTACTGCAGATGCGATATCTGTAATGATTTTACCAACGATTAAAAGTGCCGATGAGCATGCTGATTTATGTGTACACAGCTGCACCATTTAGCTTCAGATCTGTACTCTTCATCTGTCATAACCATCTACTGAAAAGATTGTGACTCCGCACACTCTATAGAGATCTGTCTACACTGCTGGTTGTGAGTGCATACACACTTCCACTTTTGTCCAACTTCGTTCCATCATTGATAGTAATTTTTAGTCAGTTTAGAAAATCAAATCAAACTATACGATGTGTTTTGGTGCGATAACACATGATTGTGGGAGACTAGTAATGCAATATCGGACCCAACAGTTGTTTATTGTGTGATTGGCACGATAACTGGTTGAAAAAGGCGTAGTGTGTACCTAGCTTTATATAGCAAAAATATATTATGTTATTTTGATAATCTTAACATTGATTATATTAACTTAAACATAAGTCAAGATAAACAATTTTAATATATACACAGGGAATACTTATTTCATTAGCTTACCGCCACTGATCAGTGAATCTACTATCTAATACCTTTAAAAGCTTCTCAATTAAAATTTCTCTCTCAGAACAGTTAATTTGATACGTATAATTCTACAGTCACCAAACTTCTTTTTCACTTCACACAAATGTTATTGCTTTGGTTATTTCTACTTGTTAACGTCAAAACAAAATACTATGGGAGATAAAAGTCAGTCACCAAATAACTATATGAATCTATGTTTATGAAGTTATCTACTGCTTCTTTTTACTGTCTGGGTTCATTTTAATGTGCATAAAATATTAAGTAAAATAACTTTAATGAATTTCTAATGGGCAGTATCTATTAATAGGAATGGCTCTAAACATCTACTGAGCATATTGACTTGTAACTAAAGTTGTGCACTAATCTCAGGGTACTTTTTCTGTATAGGTATTTTTAAGTGCAAAAATGCATTTTAAGGTTAAATATGTGAGCAAGATCACCTTCGCTCATTCACGCTAAATGTACATTTAACAGCGAACAATGAAAAAAGATAAAAAGCGCTCACGGCTATATCATCAGATAGTGGGTTCTCTTCAGACTGTTTAATTATGTTTTAATTACAGCAACGTTGAACTCTCTGCTGTTAAATGTGAACCTTTTGTAACATATGTAATTGAAATTGTACATATTGAGTACTAATGAATTGATCAATTAGACTGGCATTCATAGCCCTTGTAATTATCCAATTCAAGTATAGTCTAGGGCTGATGGGTATTGTCATGCTGTCTCCACATCACTTTCCTGAGAAAGCTAGAAGGTCCCTAGCGAAATGTATTTAAAGGTTTAATGTTGTATTTATTCAGCTACAAGGTGACTCTTGATTAGCTGTTACCAGGATTGAAGTGGACCATATTTATCATCTGCAGTTTCACACCGCCCAGCTGACAATCTATGTTTAATACATAAGTGGATATAAATGTTACCTTTGCAAATTTATAATAGTATTTTACCTATATATTTTTAAAAAAGAATCTGCAAAAATACTGTATTATTATTCCAGAAAAAGAAGATTTAGGAAAACTTATATCTGATTCTGGAGGACCATTAATTTCTTCACTACGTAAAAGCTGCCTAAGGTTTAGCACTTCACTGAGACTCCTATTAAGGCTTTATCTCACTATTCTAAGGTGAGCGCAATTACATGTTTATGATTTATATTAATCTCATTAACACAGTGTGCGCTATATTTCCCTATTTTCTTCACATGTTCTTACACTTGTGGAGGAAACATGATTCATGTTATCATGGAGAATATTTCTCAGAATAAAGGAACATATTTTTCCTGTATTAAATGTGTTGCATTATGAGGAGATAATCATTACTGACTAAAGGCTTGATTTCATTATCCCAAGGTGAGCATAATATATTATAAATAATAATAACATAACACAGTGTATAATATTTTTCCTTTTATTATCTTATACAGTCCACCAATAACAAATAGAGACATGCGAGAATAGCATCAATGTTTTACTAAAGGCACAGTTCTCACTAGGCATAGTTGAAATTTGTTTTGTTTTTTGCACATTTCTCTATTGAAGAGAATTGTTTGTATAGTAAATACTAAATAAAATTTCTTCTTTTCTGGGTTCCAGCTGTACCAGAGCATGCATACCTAAAACTAAACTGTCAGCAGTATCAGCACACTACCTTTAAGGGATCGTGTATCTCCAAGTGTGGCAAAGGAAAGAAGAACTAATAATAAAAAATCAAAAGATTTGTTTATAGAGTTAACAATTATAGACTCTGCTTTGGGAAGGGATTCCTATAGGGATACTTTTGTGGTGGGAATCATTTGACCAATTATGCATAGCCTGAATAAGTATTCTAGAAGAACAGGAAATCTTGCCCAGCCACACTGCCTTAGTATAGAGGGACGGAATATGGAAGCAGGGCCGCCGAGAGGGGGGGGGAGCGGGTACATTTTACCCGGGCCCGGCCATGCCAGGGGGCCCGGGCCGGGCCCTCTCCGCTAATTAAATTTTTTTTTTTTTTTTATAATTTTCTTTTTTGCGATTTTTATTTATTTTTATTTTTTTTCCCGCGGGGGGGGGGGGGGGGGCGGGGGGGGGTTATTCGTTGGTGGGGGGAGCTGGAAGAAAAAAAGAAAAAGAAAAAAAACGATACTCACGTGATCGCGCGGCGCCGTGTCCCTCCTCTCCTCTTCTCCATTCACACTGACTGCCGGGCGTGACGTCATCAAGTCACGCCCGTCAGTCAGTGAGGAACGCTGCAGCCAGCATGAAGAAAGAAGACAGAAGAGGAGATAGAAGAAAAGAAAGGAAAGAAGTTGACAGAAGAGAAGAAAAGAAAGGAAAGAAGTTGACAAAAGGTAAGTAAAGAAACGGAGAGGCTAGGGGAGGAAAACAGAGATGGACAGTACTATAAAGAAAGGGGAGAGAAAAACAGAGGAGGGAAAAAAAGCAGAGAGCCACAGAGGAATTAAAAAAAAAGTGGGAAAGAGGAACAGAGGAGAAAAAAAAGGAGAGAGGAACAGAGGAGAAAAAAAAGTGGGAAAGAGGAACAGAGGAGGAAAAAAAAGTGGGAGAGAGGAACAAAGGAGGAAAAAAAGTGGGAAAGAGGAACAGAGGAGGGAAAAAAAGTGGGAGAGAGGAACAGATGAGAAAAAAAGTAGGAAAGAGGAAGAGTGGAGGAAAAAATAGTGGGAAAGAGGAACAGAGGAGAAAAAAAAGTGGGAAAGAGGAACAGAGGAGGGAAAAAAAGTGGGAGAGAGGAACAGATGAGAAAAAAAGTAGGAAAGAGGAAGAGTGGAGGAAAAAATAGTGGGAAAGAGGAACAGAGGAGAAAAAAAAGTGGGAAAGAGGAACAGATGAGGAAAAAAAGTGGGAAAGAGGAACAGAGGAGAAAAAAAAGGAGAGAGGAACAGAGGAGAAAAAAATGTGGGAAAGAGGAACAGTGGAGGAAAAAAAGGAGAGAGGAACAGATGAGAAAAAAAAGTAGGAAAGAGGAAGAGTGGAGGAAAAAATAGTGGGAAAGAGGAACAGAGGAGGAAAAAAAGTGGGAAAGAGGAACAGTGGAGGAAAAAAAGGAGAGAGGAACAGAGGAGAAAAAAAGTTTTGGGGGCTATTGAATGTTGGGGTGAGTTTAGGGAGAATGAGGTCTATTTATTAAATGTGACTGAATTATTTAATGGCAGTGATGGTTGCAAGAAATAGGTACTGCTGGGGCTGTTTGCAGGAAGTTTATTTATTAAATGTGAATAGTATTATTTTAATGTTGGGGCTGGAGGAAGGCCTAATTATTAATTGTGGGTGCTATTGATTTAACGCCGGGGCTGGCTGTAATTTTCTAAATGTAGCCATTTTTTTTTCAAAATAGGTCCTTCAACATTCCTGGATCCGGACAAGCCACAACTAAAGAAACCAGCAGCCACAGGTGGAGAAAGTGAGAAGAACAGGTAGGAGAGAGCAGCACAGTGTGTGAAATGTTGTGATTCTAGTAGGGACAATACCAATTTTTGGTGAATGTTGTGCCCAATGTAAGGTGTAGGCCAAGACTGAACTGTTTGTGTACACACTGCGTTGTTTGTATACTACACTGTGGTGGTAGATGTCCTGAAAGTCAGGAGTGCTTGAACATATGTGACGCTCCGGCGAATTGAGAGCCTAGTGGTTTTTATGTTAGCCACGCCCCAATGGCACGTTTGCCACGCCCCCAAATGCATGACCACACCTCCCAAAATTTTTGCACCGCCGTTTGGCTAGCCACGCCCCTGAATGTATGATCATACACCTAAATTGTTTTGCGCCGCCGTAAGGCGGCGCAAAAAAATTTTGGGGCTTACTTGAATATGAGGGGGGCCCCATGAATTTGTTGTACCCGGGCCCTGAATTCTTCTTGGCAGCCCTGTATGGAAGTGTCAGTTTCCCATTTGATATTTGAGTACTGATTTATTAGGAGATTGCATCTTCCCTGGACACAAGGACCTACCTGCAGCACAGTTCAGGCGGACTACCCCTAAAGAAACATCACCATAATATTAGTTATGTGTATACCACTCACGTTCCCTCCGCTGAACATACAGAATAGATTGATGTAGGACAGATAATTAGAAGCTGTACTAAGCACTATATCATAAATAATACACTCAACTAGTCAATACAGTTATTAGGTGATGTGCAGTTATTAGGTGTTGTGCAGGCAGCCTGCATACATACAAACTATGTCACTGGATTTAATAATGGGCCAGGTTACTTGTTAGGCAAAAATAGACAAGAGGCTATGGCCCAGTATTTATAGGGGGCCCAGGCATGACTGCCAGCTTACAGTGCATACTCCCTGTTATATGCTCAGCTGCTACTCCACAATGTAGGCCTCCAACAATACAAGGGCAACAATTACTTGTATTGATGCAACTTACCTTTCCCAGAGCTTCCATGACAAGGGATAAAGCTGCATATGAGAAAAAGGCTGGGAGTAGTAGCTTCTGAGAGTCTGAATATTAATTAGACCTGAATTAAAGAAGTAAGCTAGATTTTGTAACTGTACAACAAGGACCAGATAACTGTTGTTAGTTACCATGGAATATAAAGCTGCTGACTAATCTTCAGTATAAAGATGAAAATAATTACTTGGAAGAAGGTCATGCTGGAGCCTCCATGAATTGTGCCGTACTCAATTGTGGTTTGGTCTGCTAAATCATCCACTGACTCAATAGGTACATCCATTCTTTGCACAGTGAGAAAGGCAGCAAGATTTGCCGTATATGATGAAATGATTATCAGGGTGAATGCCCACCTGCAATAGCAAAACATTTTCATGAATTTATGTTTTTCTCCACTAACTTCACCAGTTATCACTTTGTCATATTACTCTGTGTATAATGTACAGCTTTCTTGTTTATGACTAATATATCCCATATTGACTAACAAAACAGAAAGCAGCGTGTTGGAGTTAGGATGTCCATTAAATAACATAGATGTAATAAAAACTAAAGTGAAGAAACTAAGAATGTGTTAGTAAAACAAATGTACTAAGAAGGGATAATATTTTTTCCTCCATCAGGTTTGGTTATTAGACAGTACATCTGAATCTGTGGGGGGTTGATATGAATGGGTAATTATTTTATGCTGTCTGGCTAGGTCATTGTTTTTATCCCCTTGGGTATTCCAGGAATTTATACTGCCTGCTATGTCCCAATGTTGCTACTGTTTAAATGCTAAAATGTATTACATAGGTTTGTGCTGTGTGGATGTTAAAAAACCCATATACATTAAAATACAGTAGCGTAACATGGAGCAAGGCCCAGCTTGCGAGCTTACAATATACAACCTGATGCAAGAGGTAAACAGATGTTATAATCAGTTGACTGGTCACATTAATACACAAGGATTTAATTGACAAGCTATCAGGAGTACTGAGTGGACGAGACATACATATGGTTTCTCTCTGTACACAAAAATAAAGGGCTTAAGATTTGACACAGTCAACGTGCAGATCCACATCTCCTTCCCTATGCCACTACATATGAAAGCATATTGCTCATCCCATAGATCCATCTGTACACAAATGAGAACAGACACTCTGCCGACCCAAGCCACAAATGCCCACCAAATGAAACCCCATTTCTTTGACCACAATATTAGTATGTATTACACCACATTAGACACCACCATTCATGGACTAGCACCATAATATCCCTGCCCAAATTAATCTTTTATAATCCCTTCCTATTTTATATGATGAATTACCAATTTATATCCCCTAACAGAGCACACCCAGTTCACAATACAGTAACACCCAATCTACATTCTACAAACATCTTAAACGTATCTCTACACTCCTATATGGAACTAGACCCTTTATGCCCCCAGAGCCCACCTGCAGCAATCCATGATAAACACAGATCGTTATACCCAGCATAGTGTTAATATGAATAATTTTGGTGTTCATGCCACTTAAAAAGTTGAATGTATACAGGCAAATAGTATTGTGTGTATTCTTAAAGGCGGAAGCTTCAGGTAAGAAATTAAATGCAAAAAGTTTATGAAGATGTAAGATGCCCTCAATGATTTTAGAATGAAGAACGAAGAATGTGTTTGCAGATGCAACCAGGCTGGAGACTGCTCAAAGAATAGGTGACACAGTCAAATTCCATGAGCTATTAATTAACTAATCAATCAAGGTTCCTAAAATGACATTAGAGTATAAACATTAGTATTGCATAAATTCCTGAGTCCCCATAAGACAGCCAGCAAAGGTATATATCTACTCCCTGAGATAGCTAAATTCTCTTACCAAACTCCACTGACACATCGTGTAGACAAAGCTCTTGGCGCTATTGTAGAACCCTGCTGCATAAATCCTCCAACT
>NC_134412.1:52015285-52185285 GCF_038048845.1 Mixophyes fleayi | reverse complement strand
CCAGTGATCAGACTGGCCATTTTTTCAACTTCCAACAGCAGGGAGTATCGACCAGGAAAGACTTGGAACTAGTGAGGCCTGACAACAAATTCTTCACCACAAAGTGTGGAAAAGGCCAAAACAACTGCTACAACATGGGAGGAGAACGTAGCTGCCTCATATCATCATCAGCTATTTATATAGCGCTACTAATTCTGCAGCGCTGTACAGAGAACTCACTCACATCAGTCCCTGCCCCATTGAAGCTTACAGTCTAAATTCCCTAACATACACAGACAGACAGACACTAGGGTCAATTAGATAGCAGCCAATTAAGCTACTAGTATGTTTTTGGAATGTGGGAGGAAACCAGAGCATCCGGAGGAAACCCACGCAAACACGGAGAGAACATAAAAGCTCAACACAGAAAAGGCCATGGTTCCGGAACCGAACTCATGACCCCAGTGCTGTGAGGCAGGAGTGCTAACCACTAAGCCACCGTGCTGCCCAAATCCAATTTCACAGCTGTGCAAATGAGCAATTTAAGTTGCCATCAATAAATATGCCATCCCACTAACAGCTATTTTGGTGGGCTCTATGTCTAGAACAAAATATGGTAGCCATGCATAGACTGCATGTGATTGTATACTGTAATAGTAATTTACAATAAAACCCTGCATTCTAATTCCTTCCACACTGTTCTTATACTTCAAGTCAGATTTACTGCTGTACCTAGAAACTTAAAATTTCTCATTAAAACATGAAGGTGAAAAAGAGAAAAAAAAAATGCCCAAACAATAGTTCCAAAGCACAAATCTAATACTAATAAGCTAAGAGACGTGTGTGTGTCCCAAAAGAATGCACAATGTGTTACATACACAGACTTGCCCTAATGCTATAATTCATATGTGATAATGGAAGCTGTCAATATGTTTTTTCTCAAAGTGGGGGGCACAGGGTTGTATACACAAAGTCAGATGAAATAATAAATTACAAAATAATAGAATGGATATGTTTAGAATGAAAAAACAATATTTCATGCAAAATATGAATGAGTGATGTAAAAAGGGAAAATTATTTTGTTTTAACAGTGAACTACTCAGTGCCTGAAGTTGCAGGATAAAGTTTGTCAGCTGTACATCATCATTTACTAAAGAATAAATATAGGATTTTCTTACCAATCATTAACAGGTAAAATAGCAATTGTCCATACAATAAAACATATCAAAATATAGTGTAAAGACTTAAAATAAAATTGCACGTTGTGCAATGCTGTACAAAATGTTGTGTACAATAAATTATGATTTAAATTAATGTACATATTATTTAGCCATTGTCCGAAGAAAAAAATCATTCAAATCTGTAAGCTTTCCTAGTGAAAGGCCAATAGTACAGACATCTAATGGATAGCTTTTTTTCAGCTGTTGTGGTGATTTATACCACACATTTATACGTGGAGCTTGTGAATTATGCTAGCTAATGATTCAGAACATTGCTGTGTTGAGGGATCTCTTTTTAAGAAACTTGGCAGAACCAGATACATGAAGTTACGCAGTGTATGACTAATTTATGCGAGGCATCCCAGGTTCTTGATTTATCAGATATTTACGGGGAAAAAGATATGCTAGGCAATCAAGGATTATTTGTTTTTTTTTGAGAACAGGATGTCAGTTTTTATGAGACAAAATGTGGATCAAAGGAAGCATGTGAAATAAAACCAGTCAGTAAAACAACATAGTTGTTTATGTATCTATAAACTGCAGCGTAAGTTCCCAGACAACCAACCAGGCTGTGCAAAGCCTATGTGTAACACCAAAGTGTTTTAACTAGAATATTTATTGTTTATAGTTACATTTGGAAGGCTCACAAAGTTTCAGGAGTTTTCAGGCAGGGAAATGATAAACGTAAAGAAAAAAAATGGTTATCAATATTAATATACAGCAAACATTGTACAGTGGAATTTAGTCAGGTCCTTGAATATACTGGGTCTTGCAGCGCATCAGGAATAACTCATGTAGTCTTATATAATTCACTACCTTTTCCCTACCTCACACTAAGCTTTAGTTGCTGCGATTACCAGAGAACCAACAACCCCTTGTGTAAGGCATAGCAATATCCACCTGTGCACCAGAACCCACTGGTCCTCATGTATGAAGGGCATACTTGCCAACTCTCCTGGAAATTCCCAAAATCCAGGTCGGTTTCCCGGACTCCCGGGAGAGCAGGCAAGTCTCCCGCATCCCGCTGGTCAGAATAACGCGATTCGCTGTAAATCGCGTCACTTGCCCCCCCTGACAAATGACATTTCGCCAAAGAGGATTTTGCACTACAACTTGGCCATTCGTAAATGAGCCCACTGCTCTCCACATACTACAAAGGTGCCTCTGGAGCGGCCGCAAAACACTTTTTTTTTTTTTTCTATAACAGAAATCTTACTCATGCCTCAGAGGAACATTGCGGCCAATTGAATCTGTCCATCTGATTCCAAGTAGTTGGGGTGTCTCTCTAAGCTCTGTTCTATGTGTGCAATAGGGAATGTGTGTGCATGTACAGAGTGATCCACATGTACATACTGTGTTTTCCCCTTATGAATGTGTGCTTGTACTACGTGAACAGAAGTAAATGCATGTTTTGTGGGAGATGCATGTGTGCTTTGAGGTGAATGTAAGTGTGAAGTGTACGTAAATGTACATAATACATGTCGTTCTCTTTTAGGTACAAACCTCCCCACCACATTCACTCCTACCCAAGACACAATAGCCATGAATGTTCCAAAAATATCCACCTACCTAGTTATAAATCTAAAACACAAAAACAGCATACACAAACCAAGATGTATACACAGCTAGGAGATATCTTGCGGCTCCTTGCGTCCAATTGAATCTACCCCATTGACTCTCAGTTCTCTCCCCCCTCCATTCGGCGATTGCTTCCGTCCGCTGGGTTTTGCTCAGAATAGCAGTAGCTATTAACCTTTGCTGATAGAGCTATTTCCAGGAACCCGAGCAGTTAGCAGTCAGTGAAAGAACTGACAAACAGCTGCCTCAGAATCCAGTGGAAAGAACATTAGAGAGCTAGAGCTGCTGATATTTTTATATTTAAAGAAACTGAAAAGTAAAAAATAATTAAATGTTTGGGTCCCCCTCTGTTTGGGTTGCTCTCTCTAATACGGACACTAACTCACAAGGCCAGACATTGATGCAAATCCTACGCCTCACGCTGTACACAGGAAACCCGGCTCAGCCTGTCCATAAAAGACAATTTAGAGTTATATTTGGCAAAAGTGTAGTGTTACATAGACCTTCCAGCAGGTCCCTTCCTTAGTCTTGAAACACACCAGAGAAAGAAAATAGCAATGTGAGACCACACATATTATAACATCTAACAGATGTATAATAAGGTATTGTTCTAGCAGAGAAAAAGGGTCCACAAACACTATAGGTGGCTTAGTTAACACTGATGCTATAACAGAAGCGCAGACAACCTGCTCACTAAATGTATGTAGAAACACGCCAGCGACTACACAAGGTAGGACAGTGTAAGATAGATTGAGTGTAAGATAGACAATAAATTGCAGTCTAGTTAACAGCTGAATAAGAGACCACCTACCTCGCAGTGTCACCTGAGTTAAAGCACCCTGGCTCCAATTCCATCTACTATACCCCATTGTCGCAGTGCCCCCCAGTGGTAGGAAAAAGAAAATCAAACAAGAAGGTTAATTGGCTTCTAAATAAACTGACATGTGGGAGCGTGTAGATCTATACAGCAACAAAAAAAACCTGCTGCTCCGCAAACTCATCTTTCTGGCTCTTGAGAGGGAACTTCAAGTTCTAAAAAAGCAAGGGTAAAAAAGTAGCAAAGAAAAACAGTAAGATATCAACGCTTAAAAAGGAAACATACAAATTTCACTGAAGTAGCTGAGGCCCTCAGCTTTCCAAAAGGTTCCAAACACAGCTATGTTCTGCTGGAAAGACTCCACAACAAAAGGTGCCCATCACTAAATACATAGGTCCTTAACAGGGAATATTGTGAACTTGTTATATGGAGACAGACCCCTACAACTTCAATGGTAAATGACTGCTGTCAAATCTGTTCTGGATTATTTGCTAAATCTCTTTTGGAAACATGACCTCTGTTTTAATATGAAATCAGAAAATCAATGGTTTAAGGACAGAAAACAAGTTTAGTCAGTATCTGCTAAGCTTCTGCCATTGCCAAAATACATCAAGATAGTATATGACCGCTTAAAAATAAAATTTGAGTAAATGCTGTATTTGAAACGTGGTCATGATAGAACATAGCATGCCTACATAGTCCACAAGCCTTGTTTTGCTGTCAATGAGTTGGACTCTAGCATTGACTATTTGAAAAATGGTATCAATCCAGGCAGGTTTGCACTGATAGTCAAGGGTGCAAAGAAACTGTAATGGTTTTGATGCATTGAATAAAATACAGAATATTGTGTCTGGCTTAAAAACTGTCTATTCCCTAAAGAAAGCTTCAAAAATCGCAGTTGGAGAAGATTTATTAAAAATGACCGGGAGACAAAAGACCAGGCTAAAAATTTTAAGCCTTGACACAGAACGAAACCTCATTGGAGATCTTCATCAAAATGCATGCCAAAGACGTGTACCAAAAGACAACCCTTAGATTTCTGTTGAGGGTCTGACTGCTTAAGGAAGTTGCAAATGGGGCTAACCAGCCTGGCCATCTCTAGTCTAGTAAATGGAGAAAGTCACACAAATAATGACCTTGAAAGACAACGAGTTAGATCGAGTTAACAAATGTATGGGACATAATATCAGAAAGTACTACAAAGTGTCAGAAAACACTGTAAAGCTGGCAAAAAACAACAAACAGTTACTTGCTATGGAAAAGAGAATCAATGCATATAAAAGGAAGATCTTTTGAAGAGCTGGACATTCCTACAGAATGTGGTTTGCTTTCCTTGGGTCTAAGGTGCTACCAGACTTCTCATGCAGTTAAGATTGTAACGCAACGATACAGAGGCATCAACTTTTCAACAGTGCACCTGTATGTTTTTGTCATTGCGGCGGAATGGGTGTAAAGCGATAGAAGTAGGGAAGAAAGGGGAGACAGAATGAAATATATTTGAACAAGGGATTAAGAGAGGTAATAGCCTTTGAATAAGGCAAATAATAAATTATTAGCCATCATAAAGACTAATAATTTGCTGATGGATATCTTAATATTATGGTAGTTTGGCTTATTAGGAATATATTGAAACTTCCTCTGTAATACAAAGTTGTGTTACAACATGATTAGTAATAAGAAAGGCAGAAAGTACCTGGCAAAACAAGTCTGTTCTGAACTTTTTCCTTTGCAAATTCACACATTTTGGAGTGCCAGGCATAATGTGCGTACACTGTTTTTGTAAACCCAATGCAAAACCTAACCCTTGCAATCACCGTCCCCTTACTTGGCCCTATCCAAAAGAGACCTATCTACATGTGTACACTGCGGAATTTACACTAAGTTCCACTGTGGACTGCTGAGAATGATTAAACATTCTCTGTAAGGTGCTGCATAATCTTCTAATAATAATAGTTTAACCCTGTTGTACCACAGTCAGCAAGGAGTTAATATCAGTTTCGGTTTTGCAACAAAGGTTACTGATCCTATTTTAAATCAATCTATAAGTATTGGTTATTTTTGGAATGCTCTTTTCTAGCACTTTCATTAACCCCCACAGACACATTTAATCAGCTGACCCTTACTCACATTTATACCATTGTAACATTTAATTATAAATTGCAACATAACTCATGTTGCATCCACATACTTTTTAACTTAAAAATAATGAATATTAATTTTGAACAAAATAATTGCAGACTAACATCTCCTGCCCAAAAGCCAAAGCCATCACATTTTCGTGGCCAAAGTGCACCCACTGTAGCTGGTTTACAAACAGTATGTTGTTGCTATGCCTGAAAAGAAGAAAGCAGGAATATAAAAAAGAAGCTTAAGAAGGACAAAGGTGTATTAGTAGTGGTAGAGGTGAAAACATGATATGGATCATTACTTTTTAATAGATCTGATTGTATGCATTATGTGATCATCTCTATGCTTTAAATGCACTAACAGTACATTCAGTCAAGTGCTGTGTGAATACTTCCACAGACAGTTACGAAAGATATTCTTTTCTTTGTCAAACTCTGACAACAATAATCAAAGACGATACTATTTTTCACTAAGGTGGCCATTGTGAGATTTTCCTCCTGTATGCCAGAGAGTTACAATGATAACAATACTTCACAATTGTTCATACATTGAGTTTGAGCATTACTTCAAGCTTCTATTCTTTAGTTCCAAGTCCCTCCATTTCATTTATTTAACCATCCAGATATTTCACTGATCAGAGAAGACCTAGTACCAGTGGTACAACCAGCCCAAGGTACAAGCTTCTCATGACAGATGTCTGTCACCAAGCAACAGATGTGTCATAGGACATGGCTGTCCTTTCTCCCATTACAACAAAAACAAATGTAAAAGTTAATCAAAACACAATGAAGTTAAATGGTACAAATACATAATTCATGTCTTTGAAAAAATGTATTCTTCATGTATTACTAGCTATAATGCACCCTATAACTGTGGAAGAGAAGGATATAGTCATCTCTATGCTTGGTGCCAATATATAAGCACAATGCCTTAAGTCTCTGACTTTGAATATAGTTATATTTCACAGTATTCTCTTACACTACCCTTATGGCACATGGTCTTACACATTTTACTCACCTGAGCTAGGCCCAGCGATACCCCCACCTCCTTGTTGCTCATGCTCCTCATTCTGTTTTTCTCCATCTTCATGTTCCTCACTGTGTAGAACAAATCAAAATGATCTTTCTGTTCTCAACCCTTAGTACTAACTAAACACACCCATCTGCACTGAGAAGCACAGCCATAATACCAACTCATCGCTGTCCCCCATGTCATTTTTCCCATCAAGAACACTTTCCCTTAAGACATTTGTTGCTTCTGTCAAAGCATTGCCTCATGCTTCTACCTTTTTATCTCAAACCATTAACCCTACTTTTTGCTTCACAACACAAAACATTTTGTTCATTTTCTTCTCATTCATAATTTATTATCTATTCCAAAAGTCTGCTTTTGCTTCTAGCTATTTTCATATACAATGTACAAGGAACTTTCTTCTAGCTTACTAATTCAAACAGGTCTATCAAAAATTAATAAAAATCACAGAATCTTTCCCTACCCGATTACTTACTCATTGGTAATCCCTGGTGGAATTGCTGGTCTGGGATCTTCCACTTTCGATTTACTGACCATGCTGGTTATTAGATTCTGCCAACTGCATAAGAGAAAATTTAGATTATACACATATCCATACATACATGCATATTACACATACATATATATTATATTCCAATGTGGTTCTGTAAAGTTTCATAGGGCATAAGGGCAAAAATTCTGTACACATTATATTAATTCTCTGTATATTTGTATTCATTTTATTTATTAATAATGAATCCATATAAGCGTGACTTTGCCTTGTTCTTCTAAGGTCTGAAGAAACATGCTCCATAGATGGTCATAGTTGTCTTCCAACTTAAGGCAAAATTAATTTAGTTGCTTGCACAAGCCCAAGACCTGTCATAAAACTTTTACTAAAAACTGTCAGCTTTCTGGCTTTCAATTGTATCTTTAAAGGTTTTTAATCTTAACAATTCAGCAAGGCTCTGTTCATTGAATATACAGTAACTGTATCCAGAAAAAAAAGCTAGGTGTGGATAATTTAGCCCAGGCCTGTCCAACCTGCGGCCCTCCAGATGTTGTGAAACTACAAGTCCCAGCATGCTCTTCCAGCTATCAACAGGTTGTCTACTGGCAAAGCATGCTGGGGCTTATAGTTTCACAACACCTGGAGGGCCGCAGGTTGGACAGGCCTGATTTAGCCAATTTATCACCGAATTAAATAGTTTTATTTTTTGGTAACATTTTGTATTATTTTTAACTTGGGGAAACCTTGGTTTGTGTGACTGGTCTCCCTTTTTGCCAGAGCTAAATAATTCTGTGTAAACAGGATATCTATCTATTCGATAGAGTTTACATAGATCTCTACTGCATTGCCTCGGGACTGATTGCTGCAGGGGTGACATCACAGTATTAAGTTCTTAAATGAGGAAGCATCACACAACCTTCACTTTGACTTCTGTGCACTGCAATAGGGGTGCCACGAAAGGAATGACATAAACAGTGCCGTCTCTGGATCCGCGGCTCTCACTGACTGCCACTCAGCAATGGTGTTTAATACTTACTTGTTTTAACAAAACAAAACGAACAACTTTTGAACAAAGCCTCTTTTAGACTTTTTTCAAGAGTTGCCAAGTCATAAACATACTAGCACATCTGATAAGAGAAAATTCTGCCTAACAGATGTTTTTATAAACACTTTCTAGGTAATATGAAAATGTATGTAAAAATGTAAATCAGCAGCAATGTTGAGTAGTAGATAGGACACAAATTATAAAAATGGGGTTTAGCAGCCTTACTATGGCTCAAACCCTTATTGTGGTGCATGAGAAATGTAGTTCAGTAGTGTAAATAAGAAAACATACTACCCATAATTAGCTGTTTGCTTTTTCATTCATTCCCTTGATTGGAATAAAGAAAATCCTTGGTTTAGATCATCAGTACAAATTAAGTAAAAACCACTCTGAACTCCTGATCCAGTGTATACACCCTTGACAGCTTCATTTATATGTTTCCATCGTTTAGCACCAGGGTTTGCAGCAAACTTTTTGTTTTCAAAATTATGAAGATGTGAGCTTCTGCATACATACCTTTTATTAAAGGCCTAATTAACCTTGAAGAATAACAACATAAAGTCTGAACAATACAGCCAAATTCACACAAAAAAACGTAAAGGGGTAAAAAAAACGTACACATTTTTCTCGGACACCGTGTTTGCGACCAGTTCATATATTTGTGCCCCATTGTCTGACATGGATATTACGAACAGGGCCTTGTTATCTGTAAAAAGAAAAAAAAAAAGATTTGTTGTAGATTTGTTGAGCAGGGGGTCTGTGTGTTTTGTTTTGGATGTTAACATATGGCAGAGTCTGTGTATTACTTAACTGAATAATAAACCTGAAATAACCGTTATGCTTAACCAAATCTGTCCACCACTCTGTTGTATTTTTCTGACATTGCTGACATGTTAATGTTTTCTATGTTGCATCATATTGTGGCAATGGAAAGCCAGAACTTGAGCAATTGGCTTGCAGCTTCGGTGATAATAAATATTCTGTGCAGACTGGTGGAACACGTGGGTATTGCCAGTAATATTACAGCAAGCAAGAGCCTTACAGTGGCTGTAAAAGATTTTGATGTGGGCTGAAGGAATTAAGCTATACAAAGTTACAGTGCAGAGCCAGTGTTAAGATAAAACACTGTGTTAAATATCAACATATCCGCTTTGGGGTTTAATGGTGAATGGCAGTGTTTCTACGTTTGTGACCAGACTAAAGTTCATGAGAATAGCTTTGTAACTATTTTGTGTATCCAAATGAATATGACATTTCAAAATTTCCATTTACAGCACACAGGAATAAATATATCTTTACTTTGGGTGCAGTGCAAAAATCAAATAAACACAGAAAAAATAGAAACGAAACTAGCAAATCTTATTTTGGCATTGTTCCTTATATAATTACTTTTGAACATCTAGTGCAACCCAACAAAGTTAACTAAAAATTCAACTGGATAGTTGTCCCAAGTAAGGGAAAATAAAAAATGTATGGAAGGAAGATGAAAAATATGAAGAGAGTTTCAAACCTTATTCTGGCACCTAACAACTGATACTAAGTAGGGTGCTTTAGGATTGTGGCTTCTTTCTGCATTTGTAAGCAAAGCCTTGATAACGTAAACAAAACCAGAGTATTTAGTAAAAGATTTTGGACTGATTTACCCCTCATGCAAATGGTGAAGGATATGACTGACCTGTTGCCACTTGCCGAACTAGCACAGTGTTGAGCTTGATGACGGGACTGAAGATGTGTTTGCTGTCTGAAGTGGTGGCCAGAATCTTGCTGTGGCACCTAAGGATCAATTTTTCATCTTGTCTCTGAAGTAAAACTAGAATGTCCTCCAGCAGCAGTGTGTAAAGGTCTGTAACAGCAAACTTTATGTAACTTAAGGTCTTCATGGTGTTACCATATAGCTATAAGTATGGTCTTTCACATACAGCAGAACATGTGATAAAGTATCATTGACAATTTTTGATCATTTCACAATATTAAAATCCCAGGAAAACCTGTTTTAGGTTGCCCAAGCATAAGGCAGACAAAAAATAACTGACAAAATTTTAAAAAACCTCAGTCAATAGATGTGCCATTTTGAATGAGCAATAAAGTAAAGACGCAATGGAAAAAACTGAACCACCACAACACAGAAAAACAACGCATAGCTGTAATAATTCCAGAATGAGCCAAGACGTGTGTGACCATGTATGCAATTAAGATTAGTATTATTACTTTTGTTGAAGCACAACCCGTGCTTGGTTACTTGATTTTCAAGTGGACAGAAAAAATAAAAACAATTACACAAATAAGTGCAAAAAATACTGCTATGTTAATACAAATCAGCTTAATGTGCCTTTTCTTAAAGTTAATAAAATATTTTAAAATTGTAACCTGTGGTGAAAGTGGTGGTGTATACGCTGGTATGTCATAGTGCCACTTCTCCTACTGCCTCAACTGTAAAATTATCAAATTCCACTCACTTACATTCCGATTACATTTTCCATACTGCCATGTCTAAATTTCCACTTCAACCACTGATTGTAAGGAATGAGACAAACATATCTGCCATAGACTACACATGTAGCTGAAGTACAACGTACAAAGCAGTCTACAAACTGGTCATATGTAGTATTCTGTTACTCTTAATTAGCTAGCAACAAAATACCAACTCTGTGTAGAAAGTAATATTGAGCACGTCAGTAAATGGCTTATATTTAGTGATTAAAAAATACACTGTCCACACAGTATACAGTCAATCAAGATACTGCATTAAAATGGATTATTATTAAATCTGTTGAACTATGTATTTTATACCTCAACCACTTTATATTTGTCTTTCAAAGTTTTCATTAGCCATATTCACTGATTGAAGGATACTGAAGGCTATATGCCAAAGCGCAAGATAATGAATAACATCCACCCATGCCAACTTATTATTATAAGGCGTCACAGTGTTCCTCAGCGCCGTACAGTAGGGTAAACAGGACATATATAATACAAGAACATACATAAAACAAGGACATACAAGGCAGACAACATAAATGCAGACATACAAACAAAGGGTAGAGGACCCTGCTCATTAGAGAGCTTACATTCTAAGTGGAGGAGGGCACAGCTGAAACAAGAGGAGCACGTGTGGCTTAGAGTGGAGATTGGGACAGTTGTGAGGGTGTATTAGTATGAATAGGGATTAGGTAAGCTTTAAGCTTTAAGAGCTGGTTTTTAGAGAACGCCTAAAGATTTGAAGGCTGTGGGAAAGTCTGATTGAGCACGGAAGTGAATTCCATAAATAGGAGCAGCACGGGAGAAGTATTGAAGGCACGAGTGAGAGGTGGTTACCAGAGACGAGACAAATCGTAGGTAAGAAGTAGATCTAAAGAGGACAGGAAGGAGAGAAATTTGATATAAAATTTGAGATGTATGAAGGGGTGGTGTTGTCGCAATGATCTTGGGAGACTGAGGAAATTGTGTGTGTAGTGAGGGAGATTTCAGGGAAGGTGGTGATTATGGCAGGAAGGAAGATAAGCAGCTCTGTTTTGGATATGTTGAGCTTTAGGTAGCTTTGAGACATCCATTTGGAGATAGTTGAAAGACAGTTGGCTAAACGAGATAGTATAGAAGGGGAGAGATCAGGAAAAGAGGTATAGATTTGGGTATCAGCAGCGCAGAGAAGGTATTGGATGCAGAATGAGGGAATTTGTGCCCCAAGAGAAGAGGTGTACAATGAAAAAAGTAAAGAGCCAAGAACAGAGCCTTGTGGGAGCGATTCAATAGTTAGGAAGCGGACCAGGAAAGAACGGTCACGAAGGCCAATGGAGTGCAGGGTGTGTTGTAGAACAAGGTGACCAACAGTGTCAAAAGCAGCAAAGAGGTCCAGGAGAATGACTATGGAGAAAATACCCTTGGACTTTGCAGAAAGTAGATCACCAATCACTTTTGAGAGACCAATTTCAGTGGAATGTTGGGGATGGAAGCCTGATTGCAGAGAGTCGAGAATGGAGTGAGAGAAGAGAAAGTGAGACAGTTATTTGCTTCCAAACTACTTGAGCAATTAGTGTATAAAGAGGAGGAGGGAAACAGGGTGGTAGTTGGAGAGAGAAGCTGGATAGAGAGTTGATTTCTGTAGAATTGGTGAGAGAAGCGCATGTTTAAAGAAGGATGGAAATGTGCCAGAGGAGAGAGACAAGTTGAAGTGGTGAGTTAGTGGTGGGCATGCAGTGGAGGAGAGGGAGCGGAGAAGTTGGGAGAGAATAGGGTTGAGGGGACAGGTTGTAGGGTGAGATAATGAGATGAGTGTAGAGACTTTGTTTACAGACACTGGAGAGAATGAATTAAGGGTGGATTGGGGAATGTAGGTGAAGGTGGGTAGAGTTGGTGGAGTATGTTGAATTTGGCATGAGGAAATATCTTGCTGAACAGTGTTGATTTTTTTCTTTGAAATAGGTGGCAAAATCATGGACTGAGTGAGGAAGGGGGGGGGGGAGGTGCAGGTGGGCAGAGAAGTGAGTTGAAGGTGGCAAAGAGGCAATGTGGATTAGAAGACTGGGTGGTTATTAGAGATATGAAGAATGTTTGTTTGGCATTTGAAAGGGCAGTGCTGTAAGATGAAAGGATGAATTTATAGTGAAGGAAATCAGGATAGGAACAAGATTTCCGCCAGTGGCGCTCTGCAGTGTGGGAGCACTTTTGCAGGTAGAAAGTCTGTTTGGTGTTTGGATCGTTTGTGACTATGGGCCTGAGTCATTGAGGAAAGTAAGGCACAAAAAGGAGTAAATGTTCTCCGGGACAAGCCATGCTACAATGCAAGGGGTGCAAATTAGTCTATTATTTTGCACGTAAGTTAAGTACTGACAGTTTTTTCATGTAGCACACAAATACTTGCTAGCTTTATTTTTACACTGAAATATAAAGTTGATCTAGGACATTCCCTAGTCCAACTATAAATCTGTCCTCACATTTTAAATTTACTTCCCCCTCCAATGCAACCTGGTTTTGCCCAGGTGCAAAGTTACTCCTTTTTTATGCTTTGCTCTCCCTTAATGACTCAGGTCCTATATGTGGTAGTAGCTGGAGCTGTATTGTCAAGGGCTGGAGAGGGTGTTTTGTTGTAGAAAGTGGCAGCCTGATTGCGCAGGACAATGCAGCCATAGGAGAAAATAGTTGTTTTTGTGAAGATGGGTTAAAGGTACCTAGGTGTCGTTGTGTACGTGTGGATTTGGGTGTAGGGTATGAGGTAAGGTGAGGCTGAAGGAAAGGATGTTGTGGTCGGAGAGTGGGACTGCTAGATTCGTGAAATTAGATATTAGGCAGTAGCGGGAGAATACAAGGTCAAGGAAGTGTCCATCACAGTGGGTAGGAGGTGGGGTCCACTGGGAGAGACCAAAGGAGGGAGCAAGTGAAAAAAGTTTAGTGGAAGAATAGACATTGTGATCACCAATGGAAATCTTGAAATCGCCTAGCACGAGAGTAGACAAATCAAAGGATAGGAAATAAGTGAGCCAGGCTACAAAGTTGTCAAGAAATTGGGAAACTGAAGATAAGGTGTGGTGATAGTAAATAGGGGAGAGTGTAAATTGAGTAGGTGCATGACAGAGAGATGTGAATGAATATGTATTAGCTGGGGTAGGTAACATAGTGAATTGAACAGTGCTACAAGAACAACTTATTCACCCACCATGTGTATGCACACAGACACATGTACACATTAACCACAAACAAATAATAATATAATTTAACCAATAAATAAGAGAAAAATAAAAGATGCCAATCAGGCGGCCATATAATTAGAGAAAAATCAGTTACATGAAGGAGAACCACAAATATTGTTGGCCTGGTAACATTGTCTCTTACATACAAGTACACATTTATTTCACTTACCAATTATCTTATCTCTGTTCACCTTCCAAGCCAAAGGCCCCTCGTGAACCATCTTCCTCTTTGTCAAATCTAGATTCTACACAACAGAAACAAATTAGACATCAATTTACCCTTACATATCATTATATTAGCAATATAATCACTCTAAAGCTTAGCTGTAGGGTAGGGTTGACTGTACACCTACACACGTTTGGATATACTACATATAAAAACAGAAGAGATCTACCAAAGGGCAATGTTGAGAAAATGTATTGTTTTAGTGATACACAGTACATGGCAATTTGCAATTTACCCAATCTACTGCAAGTACCAGGATGCTCTTTCAACCAAATTCCTACCAGTGTCTTTCATTCCTTTGTTGGGAATGTCATTGTTTTCAATGGAGCTGGAGGTCTGTAACTGCTAAAGCATTGCTTGTCATTGGCTGAGCTTATCTCATTCATTTTCATAGGCAATGCATTGCAATGAGCTTTTTGCGGCCATTGTAAATGTTTTGCTTAATCATATGAATGGCAAAAGTGTCGGTTTTGCTCAGCAGAGTGCAGTAGAATTGCACAAATTTACCGTAATTTAAAATAATTTGATTATTATTAGAACGGAGAGATTAGAAAATTAATTAATGATTTGTTTATGGTGATGTGGGCATTTAAACTTTAATTGCTCCCAAACAGTCTAAAATACATTTTAAAAACACCACAGAAGATCTTTATCAGTCACTAGTGACAGAAATAAGGCTTGGGGTTCTGTGATGTTAGAATGTAACCCTTCATGTATCAAAATCATGTATGCAATTTACTCAAGTAGAGTTAACATGGGCAATAATGGCCCAAAAAAATGGCCATTATCGAGTTAAGAATTTTCCAAATGTGCATGTTTAACAAAACCATCCAGGAAAAAAAAAAGTCTCAAATAAATATGGTTGCACACAATGAAGATATCTATTCCCGTAAGAACATGATCAAAGCAGATCCTTGCATACTTGTCTTGAAAAACGCAATTAATCATTGATTGTTACTGAAGGCGAGAGTACGACATGGCCTACATACTCTCAATCCCTCACTGGTTATTAGATGTATTTTTTTTTTAATTACACTTGTTATCACACATTAACATTTAAAATATCAAAAAGCCAATTTTTACTATCTAGTCTAAATTTTTGAAGCAAATAAACATTAGCTCAATGTTACATGAAGTTTGCTCTGTTTTACTTTTAGTGACAAATTAAGGTTTCTACCTACTATTGCTGGTAGTGTCCAGTGAAAACCAGACACCAAGACACAAGAGTAGAAGTAACAAAAAGTAGCCGGAGACTAGCGACATTATTACATAAATAAAGGGACTAGTTAGGATGGTGTATGGGCTACAAAGTATTATCATTTCATAATTTAATTCATTACTCGTTAACTCCAATAAAGGGGTTAACACCTTGTTTGCATTTTATCTCAATTAAATAAAAACTTGAAAACCTGTTTCAGCATGATTGGAGCTTTAATCATGTACCAGTAGCAAGAAAGGTGTGGTCATGACCACCTTCAGAAGCCTAGTCACACTTTTTTGTTGTTTTTCTTTACAAAGAGGATGATGTACCATAAATGCAACATGCAAAAACTAGTAAAGAGTAGAGCATGTAGAGCTCATAGTCTTATCCATTTTCTAACAATGTCTAGAGTGTTCGTACTGTTCACACCTTCAGATAGGTGAAATACTGGAAAAATCAGGTTTTTGTATGGAAGATATAGAAAGAAAAGCTTAGCTTAGTACTTTTTTGCAGTCTATATCTGTATTAAGAATGGATTAAGCAAAAAAATAAATTTTACGCTTAATAAAAACCTGGCCTATTCAGACATATTTTGAAACCTGCTTAGTTTGTATATTGTTTGCAATGATTGATTCTATTAAAAGGCATTTGAGAAATAGTCCTGTCTTTTACTTCCCCATCCAACTTGGAGAACTGCATTCAACGGAGAAGGAGAGGTAGTGCTCCAATTTCTACTAACAGATTAAAGCTCAACAGAGATGCAGAGTCTGTGATGTATGCAGTAGATGATTGTTTGTAAAGAATGTACTTACTCTCAGCTCATCAATCATTGGATACTCCCCTGGTTTTAGGCAGGTCAGGTCAAGTTTACGTTGGTAATCCTCCAATCTCTGAAAACAGAAACAAATATTTGTAATAATTGATACTTTCTAGTGGCTGCAGGCTGCATCACCTCTATATAGTGTTTATTACAGCATAAAAACAAGTGACATTTATAACGCCTTAAGAAAGTTCACATTGGGTGTATCTCTACCCTGAAAGTTTGGTTTTAAGTTTCTCTGGTTTTAAGTCTATAACATACATAACTTTATAAAAATCCCTAGCTATCAGCGGTCATACACAAACATCTGTGGTCTGCTGGATTATAACAAAATAGCAATATTAGAAGAGTAATTACATCATAGCAGAGTGCTATTGTGACATTTCACAACCAGACAGCCAGAATCCTTACAGAAGATACACCAAATAAGCCTCACCTGCTTGTTCTCTGCTTCTTTGACAGCCTGATTGACATGATTAAGAATCTGTCGGCAGTGATCCGCAGCCTTTTTTACCTTTTGTTTCTCTTCTGGTTGGTCTAATGGGAAAGACGACTTAATGAGGCCATCACAGAAACTGTAAATTGACCCACATGTGAAGCATATGAACATATATGACACTGCATTATATCCTAATATTTGAACTGTCATGACAACAAACTTTATTAATGAGAAAGTGTCCAATATGTATAGTTTGGAGCAAAGAAGGGAAAGGGGGAACATGTTAGAAACTTTCAAATACCGTATATACTCGAGTATAAGTCGACCCGAATATAAGCCGAGGCACCTAATTTTACTACATAAAAGTGGGAAAACTTATTGACTCGAGTATAAGCCTAGGGTGGAAAAGAGCGCTAATGTAAAAACCTAAATAAAAATGATAGGTTCCCAATCCTAACCTAAATAAAGGGGTAGGGATATAAATGTATGAACGGAGACAGAGAGACAGAGAGACAGAGAGAGACAGGAGAGAGACAGGAGAGAGACAGAGAGAGACAGGAGAGAGAGAGACAGAGAGAGACAGGAGAGAGAGAGACAGAGAGAGACAGAGAGAGACAGAGAGAGACAGAGAGAGACAGAGAGAGACAGAGAGAGAGAGACAGAGAGAGACAGAGAGAGAGAGACAGAGAGAGACAGAGAGAGAGAGACAGAGAGAGACAGAGAGAGAGAGACAGAGACAGAGAGAGACAGAGACAGAGAGAGACAGAGAGAGAGAGAGACAGAGAGAGAGAGAGACAGAGAGAGAGAGAGACAGAGAGACAGAGAGACAGAGAGACAGAGAGACAGAGAGAGACAGAGAGAGACAGAGAGAGACAGAGAGAGACAGAGACAGAGAGAGACAGAGACAGAGAGACAGAGACAGAGACAGAGACAGAGACAGAGACAGAGACAGAGAGAGAGAGAGAGACAGAGAGAGAGAGAGAGACAGAGAGAGAGAGAGAGAGAGAGAGAGAGAGAGAGAGAGAGAGAGAGAGAGAGAGAGAGAGAGAGAGAGAGAGAGAGAGAGAGAGAGAGAGAGACCTTACCCGGCAATGCGTTCCAACAACAGGAAGTGCGTTCCAAATGCCGAGCTTTATGTGTTGGAACGTATATGCAGAAGTTGAAGCCGAGGGACCGGACACCAGCTAAGTTCACCCGTGTATAAGCCGAGTGCTGAAAAAATCGGCTTATACGCGACTATATACGGTATATAAGGTACAGGAGGAAAACATTCTTCAAAA
The DNA here is from genome assembly GCF_038048845.1 of Mixophyes fleayi. Taxonomy (NCBI): domain Eukaryota; kingdom Metazoa; phylum Chordata; class Amphibia; order Anura; family Limnodynastidae; genus Mixophyes; species Mixophyes fleayi. Next base: position 52,167,347 of record NC_134412.1, on the reverse strand, counting down.
GGATGAGAAGTACTAGACCACAAGGACATGCACTAAAACTGGAGGGAAGTAGGTTCAGAGGAAATTTGAGGAAAAACTACTTCACAGAAAGGGTAGTGGATAAGTGGAATAGCCTCCCATCAGAGGTGGCGGAGGCTAATACAGTAGAGCAGTTTAAACATGCTTGTGACAGATAATAATATCCTTATAAAGAATAAATGATCAAATAGGGTTTAAGGTACCATAGGTTAATAAAAAAAAAAATGTCATTCCTCTCCTGATTTCATCCACTATAAATTCATCCTTTCATCTTACAGAACTGCCCATTAAATTGCCAAACATTCTTCAAATCTCTAATATCCGCCCAGTCTTCTAACCCACGTTGCCTCTTTGCCACTTTCAACTTCTCTGCCCACCTGCACCTCCTCCCCTTTCCTCCCTCACTACCCATCTTTTTCCACCTATTTCAAAGATTATTTCCTCATGTTAAATTCCAGTCACTCCACCCACCTTCACATACACTCCCCAATGCACCCTTAATTCATTCTTTTCAGTAACTAAAGACGAAGTCTCTGCAATTATCTCACCCTACAACCTGTCCCCTCAACCCTATTCGTTCCCAACTTTTCACTCCCTCTCCTCCACTGCATGCCCACTTCTATATCATCAACTTGTCTCTCTCCACTGGCACATTTCCATCCTCCTTTAAACATGCGCTCACCTCACTAATTGTAAAGAAGCCATCTCTTCATCCAGCCTCTCTCTCCAACCACTGTCCTTTTTCCCTCCCCCCCTGCCTCCAAACTACTTGAACAATTATTGTACAAATGCTTGTCTCACTTTCCTCTCATTCCATTCTCGACTCTTTGAATCAGACGGTCACCCCCAACATTGCACTGAAACTACTCTCACAGAAGTTATCAATGATCTACTTACTGCAATGTCTAAGGGTCATTTCTCCATACTCATTCTCCTGGACCTCTCTGCAGCTTTTGATAGGTTGATCACCGTCTTTCCTGGTTTACTTCCTACCTATCGAACTGCTCCTTTAGTGCTTTTACCTTTGGCACATCCCTCGCATCCACAAGGTTCTGTTCCTGACCCCTTACTTTTTTATTTATTATACATCTCGTCTCTTGGTGGGGTACTAATCCAATCATCCGGCCTCCAATACCACCTCTGATGACTCCCAAATCTATATCTCTTCCTCTGACCTCTCTCCTTCTGTACTATCTTGTGTAACCAACTGTCTTTCTGCTATCTCCAGATGAATGTCTCTACGCTACCTTAAGCTCAACATGTCCAAAACAGAGCTTACTATCTTCCCTCCAGCCAGTCACCACCTGCAATCAAATCTCCCTTACTGTCAATAACACCACAGTTTCCTCCTTCCCAAGCCAGCTGCCTAGGTGTCACACTTCACTCCACCCTCTGCTTTATTCCTAACATCAAGACTCTCTCCCAATCCTGTCGACTCCACCTTAAAAATATTCCCAGAATACGCCCTTTTCTTACTCAACATGCTACATAAACTCTTATCCACTCTCTCATCATCTCCAGTCTTGACGCCCATATATCCACACTTCAATCCATCCTAAATACTGCTCCACATCTGCTGTACCAATTTGCAAATCCCTACACTGGCTCCCTGTGTCCTCCAGAATCAAATACAAATTACTCACCATTACCTATAAAGCCCTCAACAACACTACTCCCTGCATACATCTCAAACCTCATATTAAAATACTCTCCTTTCCGTCCTCTTAGATGTAGATGGAATTCCCTACCACGCTCAATCAGACTATCCCACAGCCTTCAAATCTTTAGACGCGCTTTGAAAACCCATCTCTTTTTTAGAGTTGATCCTTTCCTCGAAAACATTCACACTGATGCACCCTCACAACTGTCCCAGTCTCCACTCTGAACCACATTTGCGCCTCTTGTTTCAGCTGTGCCCTCCTCCAGTTAGAATGAAAGCTCTCTAATGAGCAGGGTCCTCCATACTCCATGTCCGTGTTTATTTTGTCTACCTTGTAAGTCCCTGTTTTATGTATGTACTGTTTTCCCTACAGTACGGCGCTGCAGATCACTGTGGTGCCTTACAAATCTACAGTAATAATAGCAGGACAGGGACTGATGTGAGTTCTCTCTACAGAGCTGCGGAATTAGTGGCGCTACATAAATAGATGACAATAACTGTATTGTCTTGACTTACAATGAATGTGCTGCACACTGCTGTGTTTCTGTGAAATCCTTGATCAACAATCCAAGTCACCAACTCAGAGTTGAATCAATGACTAAACTGCTGTGTCAGTGCAACGTTTGCCTCTAACTGCAACAGACAATCTGAGCACAGAATTTGTCTTGCGATAGAATTTTTTTTTTCTCATCATATACAGAACAGTACAGTGCACTAAGACAGATTGCCATAGCAGCTCTCAATCAATGGCCGAGATCAAAATTGATGTAAACAACTAAAATTACTAATTAAGCTCTTTAAAATATTTAAAGAAATAATTAAATATATTAATTGAATATATGTGTGTTTTTTGTTTTATGACTTATGCTCCAATTTAACAAGTGCAAATTTTAGTACTGCAAAATGTAAATCTTGGTATAAATATATTTTTGCAGTGAGGAAGAAGATGATTCATGTCTAAGAAATGTTGTTTTGTTACTAAATATAATAACAGCCACCATTACATTGGAATATAAGATAAAGATTTAATTTGACTTTGTCAGAGTAGTATACAGATGCAAAACTATGAAAGGGGAATAGAATGCATGCTGTATTCATGCTCTAACCATGCTTTTCTCCTGCAACTTGTGAATGCAGATGATCAGTTTACCATACAGCCAGTGACTCTTAGGTAAAGGCCACTTTACAATCCATTTGTGATAGGAAAAGCAGCACATTTGGTAGCTTGATGCACACACAGTTTTGAATCTTTGTTCAGTTAAAATCAGAAGAAATATTATTTTCTTAGGCACTCATATGGAATACACACCACTCTTTATTTAAATTTCTAGTTATAAATTTGCCATCCCCTTTTCAATCTCTTTCATGCGGAACAGACGTACCGGAATACTTGGCAATGTTGTCCAACAGGAGGGGATACTTTGTAAGTCTTTGCATCTCAGTTGGAATAATGTCCTTCAGCTGCAAACGCCTGCACAGAGGATTACACTCTGCGTCCTGCAAGGATGCATTTATCATTGTTAAGACTGATTACACGCACCAGCAATTTATGTCAAACATCAAGTACTTAACTTTGTTACTAATTACATGACAAGAACAACTCATGTTACTACAAGTTCACTTCATGCCCAGTATATCACTGTAGTTACAGAGGCCAAATAATCTATTATTTCAGCCCCACTTAATGGGCACATAGATAGCTGACCAATAAATCAGACTTATTAATTTCTTTCTAGTATGAACTTATATCCCATATTTGAAATGGCCTACAATAAAAAAAACAAAAACAAAACACACACATAAAAAACAACTTAATGCAGACCCAACTCTTAAAGTAATACCATAAAAATATAGACCCATTTAATCCTAATGGATCCAACAGAGATAAAGGATATATCATAAAGTAATAAGTGTCCTGATCTAACAATTTCTGAGTTAGTTCTAAAGCAACTGTCTACCAATATTTCCATTAGTATCAGTTGTTACACCTAGGCAATAATAGGTCCTATACGTTTCTCTTAAGCTTTGTACATAGAAACAATATTTTAAAGAGTTTAAACTATATTTTTAAACTTGTTATGACTCAGATCCCCTCCCAAAAGCATTTAAGCCAAATGGACTTTTTCTTTTCCGAATCAGAAAGTTTTGAGTTTTTAATTTAAAAAAAAAAAAAAAAAATTAAAATAATAGTACTAAACTAAGCCCTCACAGGGGCAAACAACAGTGTAATGAAGATCAACAGCGAGTAAAACAATGACAGGAGGCATAAGCAATCAAGTATGCAGTACATGAAAAGACAGGGAAAACAAGACATATTAGCCTTGCGGAGGCAGAATGCACCACTGGCTCAAGCCAAATGGACTTTTAAACACACACACACTCAATACTAACTATTCTCAAAGTGCACATTACCATGTTTTGATTCAGAGGTATAGAAGTGAAAGTCTATAGTGTTTAACTAGCAGGTTTTTTTTTTTGTTTGTTTCCTTTTAAATGCCCATACTTATGAGCCCTTATCTATGTAATTATTTGATAAAATAATCCCACTCATGCACAAATCAGTCAATTTATTATCAAATAGCTGCATATCACTGAAGAAAAAGATTAGGGGCCTGAGTTATTAAGGATCTTAACTTAAGAAACTTCTTATTTCAGTCTCCTGGGCAAAGCCATGTTACAATGCAAGGAGTGCAAATTAGTATTCTGTTTTGCACATAAGTTAAATGCTGACTGTTTTTTCATGTAACACAAATATCAACTTTAAATTTCAGTGTACAAATAAGCTATCAAGTATGTGTGTGCTACATGAAAAAACAGTCAGTATTAAACTTATGTGCAAAACAGAATACTAATTTGCACCCCTTGCATTGTCACATGGTTTTGTCCAGGAGACTGAAATAAGAAGTTTCTTAAGTTAAGATCCTTAATGAATCAGGCCCTAAGTTAGGACCTCTAGATCATTTTCATTTCGTTTTGTTTGCATACGACATGCAAAATAGAACATGCAGTATAAGACACAGAAAATAATACTCAAACAATATTGTTACACATTACAGTAGGCATGAATTTTAACTTAACAATATTACACAAAACAAGAGAGTCTTGATGCTGGAACTACCTGTTACACACCTTTCCACCTGAAACCCAAAACACAGAAAAACAACCTACACATATAGGAACAAATGGTGCAGCTGAAAATCTAGCAACCACAAAAATGAATTTATAAACAATAAATATAAGATTCTCATTTGTATAGTTTCTTAATAGTAAAGTTCTATATATGTATATCTGTTCGTAGAACCCCAAACCCATAAAAAAAGGAATGTATATAGTGTAATATGTTCTATTTCAATGTAACTGCTATATGCAAACAGATTAAAAAACAGCTTTTGTTGCATATCTCCCTTTGTGAATGCTCTTATTAGAAAATATGTTTGCGCCTGTAGTGAAATTTCTTTTCAGCATATCTCCACATAGCCAAAACATGTTACTTGTTCCTCCAACCTCGTTACACAAAATCAGGTGTGATTGCAACAATTAAGAAAGAAAATATGGTGTAACACTTTAAATTAAAATCACCTCCGTGAAAGACCCTGCCCCTAGAAAATCAGTGCAACCCCTATATTCTTTCCAGATAAACAGTAACAAGAATGTGTTCAAAACACCTCCGTATTCAGTGGGACAAACCGCTTTGTAAATGCACTTATGCGAAATAAAATCTTTGTGAACATGTAAATAGGTTTCTTTGCTCTCCTTTTATTCCACTGTTCAATATGGGTTTCTCTGGTATCCTTTACTGTTGTAAATACAAATGAGAATCTTATATTGGTGACGATAAATTTATTTCTATTGTTGCTAGACTACCAGTGCCAACATTTTTTCCTATGTGTGTAGGCTATATTTCTGTGTTTAAGGACTAAGATGGATGTAATGTGGGCTGCAGGTGATTAGTAATGTCAGAATCCAGTATTTTGTTTTGTGTAATATTGTTACATATGCCTATATTGTAACATTCAAGTAGAAAACTGAATGCGTCTAAAACCAGTTATCATCATCATCAGTTTATATAGTGCCAGCAGATTCCGTAGCACTTTACAATTGGGACCAAACAGTAATGAAACAATACTGGGTAATACATACAGACAGAGCGGTAAAAGGGCCCTGCTCGCAAGCTTACAATCTATGGGACAATGGTTTGATACACAAGGGTAAGTGCTACATCATATTGAATATTTGTCCAGTTAGAATGCAAAGGTTACAAAGTATTTAGTGGGCTGTATATGCTCAGTCACACAACTACGTTGCTCAATGGGTTGTTGTTTTGTGTTAGCTGTGTAGAGGGTGGTAATAGGGTAACCTAGGAAGATTAAGAGGGAGGTAGAGAAATATCATACATTTGTCTGAAGAGGTGGGTTTTCAGAGAAAGCTTAAAAAGTTTGAAGACTAGAGGAAAGTCTTATTGTGCGAGGAAAGGAAATTCCACAAAGTGGGTGCAGCCCAAAAAAGGTCCTTTAACCGGGAGTGGGAGGATGTGATGAGACTGGAAGAGGGACACAGATCTTGTGCAGAACAGAGGTGTCGAGTTGGGAGATATTTTGAGACAAGTGATGCAGCATGATGTATATATAGAGTTAATGTGGGAAACAAAGGATAGTTGTGAGTCAAGGATTACACTTAGGCAGGGAGCTTGCAGGTGGGATTTATGGTCATGTTGTCAACAGAAATAGAAATGTCAGGCAGGAAGCTTCTATTGTTGGGTGGGAATATTATTAGTTCTGTTTTCGAAAGATCGAGTTTGAGTTGGCAAGATGACATCCAAGATGAAATGGCAGAAAGACAGTCAGTAACGTGAGACAACACAAATGGTGAGAGATCAGGAAAGGATAGATAGATTTGGGTATCATCCGCATAGAGATGATACAGAAATCTAAAGGAGCTTATTAGTTTTCCAAGAGAAGTGGTGTAGATAGAGAATAGCAGAGGACCTAGTACTGAGCCTTGTGGTACTCCAGCTGATAAAAAAGTGGAGTGGCAGTTATTCAGCAGCTTGTGTATTTAGCTGTCAAACCACTTTAGGCTGGTTAAAGCACCAGTAACACTGTATATCAAATGTGATTGCGTTTGATATTCGACAGTTCTAAACACTTACACTTGTGAGGGACAAAAAGGCTAGCCAAAGTGTCTAAATGTAAATAGACTTTCTAATGCCATGAAACCATTAACAGATATAGCCACTATGTGACTGTAGGGGTGCCTTGCCTTCTAACATCTAGATTTCCCCAACTATTTTCCCCAACTATATAACGGGAGAAAACATCTTCATATGTGAATAAAGAATCCTGTATCTAAATAATATGTATTCCACTTTATAAATATTTATACTGTATTGATGTTTATTTCCAGAGTTGCCCTATATCTCATTGCCACTTGTCTCTGCGAACATAACACCTATGGTATTGAATACAACTCCCAATAATACTTGGTATAATAATGAATCAGGCATTTAGCATGAGCTATTTACTATGGATGAAACAGGTAACCTATTCAGTAACTTATCACTATAACCCCTTAGTATTACTGAGGTGTCTGTCTTTCTTATAAGTCATGCTGTTTTCTAATGTAGGATCCTGTTTATTCAGACAGAAAAGTCCCATAATAGCTAGTAATTGCTCTTGGATGTTTATGAGAGAGAAAGTTATTCTTTACCCTTCTGTGGAAATAATAAAAATCTTTAAGCAGATTATTTCCTTTTTCATTTACTGGATAACCACAGAATTGCATTAAGTGTGCATCAGATGTGATGGTTAGCAGAAAATAAGATCAGATCCTATAAACACCACTTCTATTGGAAAATTAAGAGTGACTATTATATTAAGGTCACATAACAAACTCTTCTTAAGGATTTTATTGCCACAGGCAAAACTATTGTATTGTGTTGCGAAGGAAGCTAGAAAGATATGCCTCCGTGTATAGACTTCACAATGATGTTGGTGAATAAAATAAATTTTATCCTGAATTACAGACTGCATTTGCAGAATATCAAAGTGAAACATGATACACTGTTAGCCCTTAAAGGAGATAACACCCAAAAACATTATTAAATGTATTTTAAGGTTACTTACACCTCCACATCTTACGTATGCACATAGGGACTGGCACATGTCCATAAATAGACAAAATTGGCCAGAATATCCATTAGATTAGATGTCAATATTAGTAAGAATGTAGGGATGTGCACCGGCGACTTTTGAGGTCTCGTGTTTTGGATCCGGATTTTCATTATTTTTGGGGTTCGGATTTGTCTCGCAAAACACTTGACGAAAGGTCTCGGTTCGGATTTAAGGTTTTGGATTCGGATTTTTTTGGGAAAAAACATAAAAAGTTTAAAAATCAAGTTTTTGGGCTTATTTTCACTCCTATGCTATTAGTAACCTCAATAACATTCAATAACAAGCATTTCCACTAATTTACAGTGTATTCTGAACACCTCACAATATAGTTATTAGTCCAAAACGTTGCAACGAGGTATCTTTCTGGACTGCGTAGAGGAGTGGGTCACCACAATATATAAAATAAGAAAACCATCAACTTGTATGATTTGCACCAATAAATGTACCTGGACTGCGTAGAGGAGTGGGTCACCACAATATATATTAAAAACCCTGAACTTGTATGATTCGCACCAATAAATGTACCTGGACTGCGTAGAGGAGTGGGTCACCACAATATATATTAAAAACCCTGAACTTGTATGATTCGCACCAATAAATGTACCTGGACTGCGTAGAGGAGTGGGTCACCACAATATATATTAACAACCCTGAACTTTTATGATTCGCACCAATAAATGTATCTGGACTGCGTAGAGGAGTGGGTCACCACAATATATATAATAAGAAAACCATCAACTTGTATGATTCGCACCAATAAATGTACCTGGACTGCGTAGAGGAGTGGGTCACCACAATATATATTAAAAACACTGAACTTTTATGATTCGCACCAATAAATGTATCTGGACTGCGTAGAGGAGTGGGCACTGGGCACCACAATAAAATATATAAAAAACCTTCAACAGGTCTGCATTACACTGCACATACGGCTGCTCCTCCACCCTCTCCATCATATACATGTTGGAGTTTTAGCGTGTGACAACCTCTTGTTTTTGATAATGTCAGTGCATTTTGAATATTTTTCAATTTGCCCCACACCACTGAATGTACTTTATCTATGATACGCATCTATCTATCTTGACTGCGTAGTGTGGTGGCCCCGGTACACAATTTGGTACCGAGGCCACAATATAATTAAAAAATCGGGCATCAACTGTCACCGTTGTTTAATATCTGATACACCTAAATATGGACTGCACAGTGGAGTGGCCCTGGTAGTAAATTTGGTGCCGGGGCCACAATACCTCCTCCAACTTCCAAGTGTATTGTTTATAAAGACAGACAGCGTCGAAGTGGTATTAGTTGACTTTCTTAACCCTAAAATTGTCCCTGTTGCAAATATTCGTGCAATGGACAGTTACTTTTTTATTAAAAGACTCAAGCTTTCAAGTGTAGTGTTTATAAAATATAAACAACAATACAGTAGTTTTAGAGCACGTCAATACCTCTTGTTTTAAATTATGACAGGGCATTTTACTTTTGGTTTAATTTCTTGAATTTGTTTAAATTTGGTTTTACTTTTTGAACATGGCAAACGACTGTTGATTGGTCATATAATGCAAAAAAAAAAAGTTCCAAGATGGAATTGTCCTTGGGCCCTCACACCCACCCTTATGTTGTTGAAATAGGACATGCACACTTTAACAAACCAATCATTTCAGCGACAGGGCCTACCAAACAACTTTGGCTGAAATGATTGGTTTGTTTGGGCCCCCACACCAAAAAAGCTATTCTTCTCTCCCTGTACAGACTAAACAGGCTCTACTGAGGCAAGATGTCGTCCTCATCCTCAACCTCTGATTCCTCTCCCCCTACAGTGTGTACTTCCTCCTCATCACACATTATCAATTCGTCCCCGCTGGACTCCACAACCACAGGTCCCTCTGTAGTATCTGGAGGGCAGTGCTGTACTTCATTGAGGAATTGATTATTCATTTTTATAAACATCATTTTTTCAACGTTATGAGGAAGCAACCTCCTTCGCCGCTCACTGACCAGGTTCACCGCTGCACTAAAAACTCTTTCCGAGTACACACTGGAGGGGGGACAACTCAGGTAAAATAGAGCCAGTTTGTACAGGGGCTTCCAAACTGCCTTTTTTTCCTGCCAGTAACAATATGGACTGTCTGACATGTCTACTTGGATGGTGTCAGCAAAGTAATCATCCACAATTTTTTCTATTGTGACAGCATCCAATGCAGCGAGAGTAGACATGTCTGCAATGGTTGGCAGGTCCTTCAGTCCGGACCAGATGTTATCAGCATCCCAGCCAGTGCCTCTTTTGGGAAAACTGAGCTTTTTCCTCGCAGCCATAGATGTGGAAGAAAATGAAGGTGGAGCTGTTGGCATGTCACGGTCCTCTTCAGAGGACAATCTCCTGACCAGCAGGTCTTTGCACCGCTGTAGACTTGTGTCCGCCGGAAACCAAGACACAACATACGCTTTAAACCGAGGATCGAGCACGGTGGCCAGAATGTATTCCTCTGACTTTAAAAGAGTGACCACCCTCGGATCCTGGCAAAGCGTACGAAGGGCTACATCCACAAGAGCTACATGCTTGGTGTAATCGCAATGGCTTACCAGCTCCTCCCTCACTTTCTCCAGCTGCTTCTGCAACAGCCTGATCAGGGGAATGACCTGACTCAAGCTGGCAGTGTCGGAACTGACTTCTCGTGTGGCAAGTTCAAATGGCTGCAGAACCTTGCACAACACGGAAATCAGTCTCTACTGCGCTTGACTGAGGCGCATCCCCACTCCTTTGCCTATGTCGTAGGTGGCTGTGTAGGCCTGAATGGCCTTTTGCTGCTCCTCCATCCTCTGCAGCATATAGAGGGTGGAGTTCCAGCGCGTCACAACTTCTTGTTTGAGGTGATGGCAGGGCAGGTTCATCCTTTTTTGATGTGCCTCTAGTCTGCGGTAGGCACTGGCTGAATGCCGAAAGTGTCCAGCAATTTTGCGCGCCACCGCAAGCATCTCCTGCACACCCCTGTCACTCTTGAGGTAATGCTGCACCACCAAATTAATGGTGTGGGCAAAACATGGGACGTGCTGGAAATTGCCCATATTTAATGGCCGCACAATGTTACTGGCATTGTCTGACACCACAAATCCCCATGAGAGTCTAAGTGGGGTAAGCCACTGGGAGATAATTTCCCTCATTTTCTCTAATATGTTGTCAGCGTTGTGCCTCTTATTAAAGCCTGTAATACACAATGTTGCCTGCCTTTGCACGAGCAGCCATTTTGTAGTTGCTGCTACTGATGCAGCTGTTGCTGCGGAAGGGGATGCATCTACCCAGTGGGCTGTCACAGTCATATAGTCCTTCGTTTGGCCAGAACCACTTGTCCACATGTCCGTGGTTAAGTGGACAGTGGGTACAACCGCATTTTTTAGAGCACTGAGGACACTTGATCGTACTTCTCTGTACATTTTTGGTATCGCCTGCCTAGTGAAGTGGAATCTCGACGGGATTTGGTACCGGGGACACAATACCTCCATCAACCCTCTAAATCCCACTCCACTGATGGCGGACACCGGGCGCACGTCTAACACCAACATTGCAGTTACAGCCGCAGTTATACGCTTTGCAATAGGGTGACTACTATCGTATTTTGTGGTCATGGCAAACGACTGTTGGACGGTCAATTGTTTTGTGAAAGACTTAGCGGTCTTACGACTTCCCCTCTGGGAAGATGACCGACTAACAGCAGCAACAGCAGCAGTGGCAGTAGTAGGCGTACCGCTGCAGGATTCCTCGGATGAATCCCGTATTGAGGAGGACTCAGTCTGGCTGCTGACTTGGGCTGCAGGACTGAATCTGATGGAGATTGTGGAGGAAGTTGACGAGGAGGGTGTTGCTGGTGTGTATCCAACTGGACCACGGGATTTAGGTGTCCCTGTACCGATGAGGGTCCTAGCCCCAGTTCCTGAACTAACCACTGAACTATGAAGGTTATTCAGGTGACGTATAAGGGAGGATGTTCCTAGGTGGGCAAGATCCTTACCCCTGCTTATTTGAGCTTTACATAAGCTACATATGGCCATACATTGGTTGTCTGGATTTGGATAAAAATAACTCCAGACCGAAGAGGTGCATTTTTTGGTCTTCTGACCAGGCATGACGATGGGCTTTTTCATCCCATGGACATCAGCTGTTTCCCCCCCTGGTGCCTCATTTACAATAACCACATCACCATCCTCATCATCAAGTTCCTCCACAGCGCCAGCTACATCATCAATAGCCTCCTCCCGAGCCACCTCTTCCCGTACAGTGATGGGAAGGTCAGGCTTGACAACCACCAACATCCTTGGACTCGCCTTGTGGATTTGTGATAATTTCTCTTTAGAAGGCAGAGTTGTTTGCTGTTTTGTTGCTGACAGCATAACTCTCTTCAATTTTTTGTAGGGGGGGGGAGGAGGAGGAGGGCTAAGATCCGTGGGTGAAGCTGAACCACTAGTCATGAACACGGGCCAGGGCCTAAGCCGTTCCTTGCCACTCCGTGTCGTAAACGGCATATTGGCAACTTTACGTTTCTCCTCAGATGATTTTAAGTTTCTCTTTTTGCTACTTTTTCTTAACTTGGGCTTTTTGGATTTTACATGCCCGGTACTACGAGATTGGGCATCGGGCTTGGAAGACGACGTTGATGGCATTTCATCGTCTATGTCATGACTAGTGGCAGCAGCTTCAGCATTAGGAGGAAGTGGGTCTTGATCTTTCCCTACTTTATCCTCCAAATTTTTGGTCTCCATTATATGTAGCACAAGATACTGCAGAATGTGTGAACTTGGTAATATTGCAGTACCAATGGACTTATACTGCTGGATTGGTTTTGCAAATTTGGTTATAATTATATATTTTTTTTTTTAATTTTAATTTTTTTTTTACTTTTTTTTTATTTTTTAAAAACTTGGGAATAATGGGGAAATAACTATGCCCTTAGAAGCACAGAGCACAGGACACAGCACCACTGGACTGAACAGGACACGGCACAGGACCCAGCAGCACTACGGAACTCAGCAGGACAGAGCACAGGACACAGCACCACTGGACTGATACTGCAGAATGTGTGAACTTTGTAATATTGCAGTACCAATGGACTTATACTGCTGGATTGGTTTTGCAAATTTGGTTATAATTATATATATTTTTTTTAATTTTTAATTTTTTTTTACTTTTTTTTTATTTTTTAAAAACTTGGGAATAATGGGGAAATAACTATGCCCTTAGAAGCACAGAGCACAGGACACAGCACCACTGGACTGAACAGGACACGGCACAGGACCCAGCAGCACTACGGAACTCAGCAGGACAGAGCACAGGACACAGCACCACTGGACTTTTACTGCTGAATGTGTGAACTTGGTAATATTGCAGTACCAATGGGCTTATACTGCAGGATTGGTTGTGCAAATTTTGTGGTAATTAAAAAAAATTAAATTAGTTTTTGGTATTTTTTTTAAATAACTTTTTTTTATTTTTTTTTAACACAGGGGAATATTGGGGAAATAACTATGCCCTTAGAAGCACAGAGCACAGCACACAGCACCACTGGACTGATACTGCAGAACACAGCACAGCACAGCACAGCACAGAACTAAACAGCACAGCGCGAGATCTACCAGGACAGAGGACCACCTAACACACCCTCCCTCTACCCTGATCAATGCCCGAGTGAAGATGGCGGCGACTAGCGGGGAATTTATAGGATCCGAGTATCGCGAGATCCGACAACGGGATTATGAGTCAGAGCCTCAGTTTCAGATTTGAATTTGGCGCCAATACCCGGATCTGTCTCGGATCCGACTCGGATCGGCAACGTTCGGGTGGGCTCGGATTTCAGAAATCCGAGTGCGCTCATCTCTATAAGAATGTGCTGCACACTTGTATGACGCAGGTTTAGAATGTATTTGCCAGGGTGCAGGTGTGTTGACCAAACAGTTATATGGTATTATGCAAATCAAAAAATATTGTACAATTCTCCCTAGGAAATGCTGGGGGTGGGAAAGCCTAGCTGGTGCAGTATTAGAGCCATATGTACATTTAACATAACAAGGTGCCATCTACAGAGAGTGGAAGAAAAACTACCCAAAGGGGGTGGTAATGCAAGATTTACTGACCGAATATAAAAAAATAATCGGATGTATTACTTAAAAGCTATGATGTTCTATTTATGATGAGCAAATTACCAAGTTGGGTAGATTGATCAATGAAATGAATCTGATTGCAATGTACTGTATACAATAAGGAATGATTCCCACCAACACCACTATGCGATTAAAATGGCACTTGCACATTTTTTGCCATGATCAATACATTTGGGGGGGTATTCAATTGTTAGCAAGACGCGATAAAATTTCGCGCTCGAAAAATAAAAAAAATTCTGCGCTCGTTTATTGCCGTTGGAGCGCTCGTTTTAAAAACAAACTCGCTCAATGCAAATGTTTTTTTGCATCCTCCGCCTCGCGCTCTACTATTGGTCCTAGCGAGTTTGAAATCTAAGGGGAGTGTTTTACGCAGGCAGCTCAGTATGAAAAAATAATGCAGCCAACAGCAAACTGTCATTTGCTGATAGCTGTTGGCTGACTTGGTTGGTGACTGCTGTGGCTTGTGACTCCTGAGGCTTGTGACTCCTGACTGCTCTCCATTGCTCTAATCTTCGAAATTGGATTAGTGAGTTGACTCTACACTGCACTATACACACTATTTTTTTTTAAAAATTACATTATTTGAAAATATTTTTTTTTTTTTTACAATACAGGCAAATACACACAAGAATATACTACAGACATACCACACTTATTTAATTGCACCCACCACACACACACATATATCTCATATATATATATATATATATATATATATATATATATATATATATATATATATATATATATCATCATCATTTATTTATATAGCGCCAACATATTCCGTAGCGCTTTACAATTGGGACAAACGTAATAAACTAATAAACAAACTGGGTAAAACAGACAAAGAGGTGTTTATATATATATATATATATATATATATATATATATATATATATATATATATATATATATATATATATCTATCTATCTCCATATATATATATATATATATATATATATATATATATATATATATATATATATATATATATATACACACATTTAAAAAAAATTTTTTTCTTTTCCCTGTATTTAAGCAATTGCAGTTTTGTCTTTTTTTAGGATAAAAATTGAATTAGTTTGCATTTACTTCTTTGCAGTCTACCTAGATTGTATTGCACGTAGTTTTGTCCCTTAAAAATTATAATATAATTTAGTTAAAATACAACTGCATATATTTTTATAGTGTTAGATTATTTTTTTCCTGTATTTCTAAAATTGTATTATTGTCGTTTTTCCCTTCAATAAATTTAATTAGTTATCATTTAGTTTTCTGTAGTTTACATAGATTGTATTTAACCTAGTTTGGTCCCTTAAAAATTATATTATAATTTATTTTTAATACAACTGAATTTTTTTTTTTAGTCAAGTACTTGTGTAGTTTAATTAATTGTTATTACTAGTGTATTATAGTAGGATATTGTACTGTAACCTTAGGCAAGTGTTGTTAAATAGTCAATAGTTTTTATTTATTTTTGCAAAGAAAATTTATTAGAGTAGCCATGTCTAGGGAGCGTAGGGATTCTTCTTCTTCTTCTACACAGGGAACCCAAGAAGAAATTGTCAGCAGTGGCGAGGAATGGAGAGATCGACCTGAGGAGCGCCAAGAAGAAAGAAGGCGGCAGCAGTTTGTGAGCAGCGTGCAAGCCAGCACAAGCACCCAGCAGCAACATCTTACAGAGAGTGGATCTGATGATGAAGAAGGACCATCTGTAACACGATCCAGGCGCTTCAAACTTGAGGAGAATGAAGTCCTTGTTGCTGGGGTACTGCAACATTACGAGACACTGAAGGATGCCCAATCGCTGAAGGCGTCCTTCAAGCATAAGCAGAAGATTTGGTCCCAGATTGCCTCTGCTGTGTCCGCAGTAGGTGTTCGAGTCCGATCAGTTGCGGTTTGCATGAAACGCTTTCGGGACTGCAAGCGCACCACGAAGGCAAAAGATGCACTATTTTTATATGATATTAAATTGGTGTAAGTGATTAATTTATATGTTAATTTTGCAAACTTTACAGACAGACAACACCAAGCACAAATACGATACTTATCTTTAGGAAATCCTGGATAATCCACCAACGAACACTACTGGAAAATGCTCAGAAAGATTGGTATGCACAAAAAAAAACACCGAGGCAACAGTCAGTTCACCACAGAGCTGATCACCACAACTGTACACTCAAGTGTTTGGAATGAAAAAAAAAAAAAAAAGTTTCAATACAATAGGACTGCACCACTGATGGATTTTTTTAAAGGGGTAACTTTGAAAAAATAATTTATTATTTACACTGTTATTTTATTTTTAAAAAAGTTCTTTTAAGTTTTCAGGTTGTTTTAATTAACTTTTACACCTAATCTTCAGTTTAGTATCTTTTTTTAATAACTAAAAAAAAAAAATTTTTTTCTTTGAGCAGACCAAGGAGGTGTGAGATGAAACTGCAGATTTCACTTTTTCACACTCAGCGTTAAAAAACAATTGAATAGCTTTTCCCGCTGAGCATTCACATCCAGCCTATACTTTAACATTGACAAACGGTTGGAGCGCGATAACACCGTTTCGGTAAAAAAAAACAAAACAATAGAATTGAGGGAGAAGTTTCCGCGCTCGAAAAAAAGGAAAAATAGCTAAAAAATGACTTAACGCACTCGAACTTCAAAACTCGCTAACAATTGAATACCCCCCCCTAGAATTTTAAAAACATCGAACTGGTTCCTTTTTTTCAACCTCATCAACTATGTTACCCTGGTTGCTGGTGAGTTTTTGGAATGATCCATGCTCGAAGGACACAATTCCTTAAATATTTTTCTAAGTAGTTAAACTGTTCATATGGATTTAAAGGATTGTCCGTCAGATGCCTTTAATTCCCTTTTCTTGTAACAACTTCAGAAATGTAAAAATTTGTGCGCTTACTTACACCTTACAATGCTCCTTCTGGATCTAAACCATCACTTGGGAAGCAATCCATATGCCCATACTGTACTAAAACAGTTTCCCTGCATACAATTTATTTTCACAATGTTTAAGAGTGCTGGCCATCATGTCTGTCAGGATCCCTACGCTTCTTAATATATTAATTAGTAGTAAAATGAACATAAGTTTATCCATGTACCATGAGCAACTAAAACGACAACAAGCACTACATTCTGTAGTATAAACAGACATCAGACTCAAACAGCTTGTCCCTTCAAATGTAGCATTTTCTTTCCAAATGTAAAACATTAGCTAGAGTGTAAATTAAAATTGTGCTCACCAGGAAGGATGCGTGATTACAGCACTTAATGATCAGTAAGAGTATATCTGTAATTATCAGTAAAGATATCAGTAGTTCAGCTTCTGTAAGTGTAGCCATGAATTAGTTTTAACAGAGTCATTTAAAATTTAGATAATTTGTCTCATAAGATAAAGAAGTTTCCCTCATACTTAGGTTGCTCTGTTGCTATAGGAAAGTTGAAATATGTTTCAAATGTAATACAAATATGTTTAAACTGGTAATCCCAAAAAAAAACCCAAACATTAATCACTGTGGCAGTCTAAGCATCATCTTGGTAATTACAGTTTTTCCCTCAGGCTGCTAATAATGATTTATAATTCTGCAGTGTTTGGCAATGTCATTTGGATAGCTTGGCAACCACAGTTGCATGGCACATGATGTAGTAAGCAGAGAGGCTTTGGGACCCCCTCTGAGCTGTAGATCTGTGTGTGTATGTGACTGGCAGCCATACTTATCTGCTCTCCAGAAAAATTATGAAAAGAACATAAGGATTTGTAGGAAGACAGTTAAGAAAAATGATTGCTAAAAAGGTACTTAACTTCCCATGTAAAGAAACAAATGCTATGTGAGAATGCTACTTTATTTAGTACATGAGTGCTATCATGCAATCTATGACACAATTAAACAGGAGAGTAATGTATGAAGTTGAATGTTATAAGTCAAATAGAATTGTGGTTTTATCACAATGGATTAGTGGTTAGCACTTCTGCCTCACAGCCAGGGCCGGATTTACCCGGGGGCTTTCTGTGCTAGAGCCCAGGGGCCTCGGGCATCTGGGGGTCCCTTTAAACTATTTTAACTTGATTTGTTGTTTTTTTTTAATTTCTGTGCATCGCCGTCATTCATCGGGTCGGGGGCGTCCCCGTCTCAAACTGTCAGGTCATGGAGAATGGCAGGCAGCTAACATCTTGTGAGAGCGAGACTGAGTCATAGTCTCACGTTCACGAGATCTCCTCAGTAAGGAGCTTACTGCGCACCGTCGAAGCAATACAGGGGAGTGACCAAAGAACGTCTGCTGCAGCCTGCAGTGAAGAAAGGATGGATCTGGACCACATGGAATAGGAGGTAAGCGCTTTCTTGGAGTACAGGAGGAACGGAGCAGAGCTATTATATTATGCTGTATTATACATATCGGGGAGGGGGAGGGGGGATGGGGTACCCTTTGCCGGGGGACCTCAGAGTACCCTTAGCCCGGGGGCCTGCATTCCCTTAATCCGGCCCTGCTTACAGCGATAGGGTCATGAGTTTGATTCCCGACCATGGCCTTATCTGTGTGGAGTTTGTATGTTTTCCCCATGAATGCGTGGTTTCCTCCGGGTGCTCCGGTTTTCTCCCATAATCCAAAGACATACTAGTAGGTAGATTGGCTTGTATCAAATTGACCCTAGTCTCTCTGTCTGTCTGTGTGTGTGTATTTATGTTAGGGAATTCAGACTGTAAGCTCCAATGGGGCAGGGAATGAAGTAAGTGAGTTCTCTGTAGAGCAGTGCGGAATTAATGGCGCTATATAAATAAATGATGATGATGACAGCTTGTAGCAGCATTTCTGTAAGGGAAACAAACTGAACATACCTGAACAAACATTAAGAACTTGGAGTCTTTCTTCTGTCGTGACTTTATCATCTCCAAAGCAAAAGGCTGGTTACTACAAAATGTGGCTGTTGCTTGCCTTATTTTCTCCTCTTCAGGTCCACAAAACTACAGACACAGAAAAACACTGTCAGACATTTTTCCACAGAATACAGGCAAATGTGAAAAATCATATGATTGATGTAGAGATGATATACCCAGCTTAGAACATCATCTCCAATCTGTTTAATAACAGAATTTTCATAACGATTTCTGACGGCTTTCATCTGTTCTTTTAGGCCAACTAAAAAACAAACATAAGACACTCAAAAGATGCATAAACAAAAAAACCCACAGTGTTATTTTAAGCCAACCAACAGAAAAGGTTTTACTTGACCCAACATAATCCTGTGATCAAATCCATAAACTGGGGTGTCCTTGCACATGCAGGTTTCAGTAACAGTAGGGTACATGCAGCAGGTGTAGCAGTGTACAGTTAACAGTGATGGAATTAAGCCATCTTGATTAAATAAAATAAAGCTTAATGTGTAGTTCGTCTTTCCACTCTCCAGCACAAATTACTTACGTTATATGTCAATACAAACCACATTGTTTCCACACATCATATGTGACAATGTGATTATATTTCCATGTAATGTCTGCAGAATGATACACTTGTGCATCACTAGTCTGACACTCTTGCACTGTGAAACACCCACTATTTGCTTCTACTGCACCTACACTTTTTTTCCCCACAAAAATTGAATTATAGAATCTATTCACTGATGTAATGTTGCTAATTACTGACATTAGACTAACAGGGATATGGTGAGACCCACATGATTTAAAAAAAAAAAAAAAAAAAAAAAAAAGCCAGTCTCTTTCCCATATATAAATAAATACAATCATGAAGTGATGAGTCTCCCCCCCTCTTCCTATTATTCAGCAATCAATAGACTCCTGCATTATGTGCAGCTAGCTGTCAAGCATGATCACAGTAAATTCCTGTACATACAATTGTAAGCAACTGATCCCAATGCTGGTGCAACAAATTGGCCATTTGGACTTCAAAATGTAAAATATATACAAATGTGTGCAGCCAGTTCAAGGACAGAAAAATGCATTCTGTTTATCATTACAGTCATTACTATCTCTTTGTTGCCACATTACAACAGAGATGTTACTAAATGGCCTATTTAGTAAGAGTGCAAAATTGCAAGTGTGCTGTATCTCATGGCAACCAATCAGAAAACAGCAATAATAAGTCTAATGCATGTTCGACTACACAAATCTAATCAGTCGCTATATGTTAATGTACATTTATGCATTTACATAATTTTATTACAGAGATCTATGGGCTACAGCTTTCCCTTTGTTACTAACCATGAAGCAACAAGATCTCCTCCAAATTGGAAAACACACTTCGAGTTTCAGTGGGTGTTAAAATATTTTCTCTTATAACTCGTTGATGAAACACCTGATTGAGGACATTAAGTGTACGGACATGCGCTCGTTCGGTATAGAACAGTTCTGCAACATAATACAAGAGAGAATTTTACAAAATATTTGAGCATATGAAGATTAAAAATACATAGGTTTCCAAGGCTGTCCATAGCTAGCCTAATTATCCCAAACAGGTGAGACAAACAAGAACTTGCTCATTTTGAAAGATTAGTCTGTTTTGACCAGTGTTGCACATGAACAAGAACACACATAAAGACAGCATAGGAAAGCCTAGGGACAGATATGAAAATCACTAACTTTGAACAACAAAAAAGTTTTGTGTATAATACACTTTAATGTACTTGAAAATGGGATGGACCATTGTCTTTGTAACATTAAATCCTCCCTATTTTCTCATCTGCCTCAATTTCAAGTATACTGTATTGATCTCCTTACCCTACAAATGTTCACATATTTCTATAGGATATGATGTTTAAATAACCTGCCTACACATTTAAAAACATTCACACATCTTCCCAAACATATTTGATAACGGCTGCTCTTGTGAATGATGCACTCAAACTCTGTATTCTCCAGAGACTAGAGTAATTTGTAGGCAGCTTCATAATTAGATGAGAACGCAGCTGCAGTGAAATCATTTTGGCTGCTTTTGAATCATGATACTTTCCTAGAGCAGATTACATGCAGTATTACGCATTAAAATTTTCCTGGCCTATTCCCTTTTCTGTTTTACTTGCTGAAAGGGCTCATTTAATGCACCATAAAGAAATAACATACGTATTCTTGCTGCTAGCCAATGCATTTAATGTATCTAAAGTAATGCACCATCTTGCTTATTGTAACAATTGTTAAAGGGCTCTTCCTTACCATGTATGACCTCTTGTTGTTTGATCTCATGTGGTTTCAGCCCCTGTAGAATATCTTTGCTCACAAGCTGCTGCCAGTTGGGAGGATCCATTTCCAGGTCTGGATCATATAGTTCATCTTCACTTTGAGTTTCACCGAGACCCATGCTGTCCAATCTGCAAAGGGTTTGACATGGGAATTATTTCTTAAATTTAGTGTGAGATCACAATGATGCCAGCATATCACTTATTTTGTTAACAGTATATATTTGCTTAAAATGAGAAGGTTTAGTTAAAAATAAGAGCATTAAAATGGCATCACAAAGCAATACATTTATGGCAAGTTGACACAATTATTTTTGAAGTCTATAGATGGTGATTGGCTTAGCTCCATCTACATACTGGCTTCATTGGCTTGCAGATTTACATTTAAATCTCTACTTACAGGTATTTTGCCTTTTAAAAGCAAAAGAGAACCAGAATAGAGGGAAAAGGACAATGGAATCACCCCAAGCACCATTGGGCCTCTTGGGTAAATACTTAATTCTCTGAACATCATTTTAGTTTTAAAAATGTTAAAAACACCTTTGTACATTGATGTTTAAAAGGCATTCTGCATTTTCCATAAAATTCAATGGGCACATTATATAACACGCCCCGCAGCACGTGCAGGGCGTGAGGCAAATGGGACCCAACCACACTCCTCCTATGTCCAATGTGGCCATTTCCTTAAAATTTGACTTTCCATCCACGTTGCTGTTGCCCTTTCTTGCTTGTGATTAATATGAAAGGCAAAGTATAAGGCTCCACCGCATGTCTGCCATTTGCCCCTGAAATATGTTGCTACTACTTTACAGGATTGAGATCAGTCACCACAGTGAAGTGGTGGATATACAAAGAGCTGATGTTTTTCACAATAGCCAAACACTTCTTTCTCAATGGTGGCATACCACACCCACTGTTTCAGTAGTTTTCTATTCAAATAAGCCACAGTGTGCTCCTACCCAAGGCCGGTTCCTTACAGTCTAAGTCCATCAGTCGTACAATAAAGTTGGTAACATAATTTGGAGCCATTAGCACTGACGATCGCATTTGGGCTTCTTTCAATGACCGCTCACAAGTGGGTGCACAGGCCACATATTTTGAATTCATTTTTTTGGTGACATCTGTCAAGGGCTTGGCTATAGTGCTTGAGTTGTGGCAATACCCTGCAGTCCCCAAGAATGCTAGCATCTGTCCCTGGGTGGAGGGCTGGGGGCTTAGATTGCCTCTAGCTCCTCTGGTTCTGTCCAAACTGCCCCCCACGCAAATCCCCATCTGACACTTATCTGCCCTTATTGCTAGACCTGTAAAGCTACCCCATCTTCTCTCAAGTCTTCCTAAAACTTGCCTTACATGCTTGGTAATGGTAATTAAGCCCGAGAAATGCCTTCAAAACTTTCCAGTTAAAGCGGGGAAGGTGGCTTATGCATTCTTCATCCTTATGACCTTTACTCCATTAAGTCTGTATGAGTTTTAGAGTGCTAACCATTCTAGAGAAGCTCTGGGATCAGTGGTGTCTATAGTATTGACTCAAGTGTGAAAACATACTTTCCTCTGGCAACTCCTCTAACAAAGCATCAATGCAGGGAAGGAATTGGGCATTAGGCACTGTCACATCGATTCATACTGAACAAGACCTCAGACTTCCATAGCACAGACACCAGCTGCTCGCTCTTATTTACACCAAACTGTTTGCCCCAGCACTAACTCTATATCACCATTACCTTTGACATGCTTGAGGAGGTCATGTAAGTCACTACCTCTGTTTCTCCTCAGTAAGCAACAAACTGCAGGTTGAAGACTGAGACTGGTAGACTCTGGTGGCACTTCCCGATAAGTAAACAGGAGTTGTGGAAGGAATCATTCCCTGCCCCCACTGCCTGTAGCATCTGCTTCAGAGGCTAGTTGAACTCCTTGCATAGTCCTGGGGTGATACAGAATTTACTCACTCTGTACATTGGACCAGTTCAAACAATGTAAAATCCTACTCTTAAATATTCTTAGCAGCAATCCACTACTTTTTCTGCAATGATTGTGGACAGAGCCAAAGCCTTGGGATACTGGGTGGCAAAATCCACCACAGTGAGAATATAAACTCCTGCCCCAATTTACTAGACATAGATAGGGCACCTAATAGGTCCACAGCCACTCACTGAAAAGGTTGTCCAACTTGAGGGCAGCATGAGCAGTGTGGCATCAAAGCCACTAAAGTGTCATAGAAGAAGAAAAGATCCAGACAATGACATTCCATGCAAGAAAAAGTTCTTTCTTCAGGTGCTTAAGCGTACAGTACCTCCTCTGATATCCAGCCACAGGAATTTCATAGACAAATGACAGTTGTTTTAACCCCTTGTGGGGCCACCAGTTAAACTTGTTCCCTGAAAGGTCTATGCTTTTCTACCTTCATGGCTACCCTGTAAATTAACTCCTTATCCCAGGTCAGATTCCCCACTTTCATCCCTGAAAAGCTAGTGTCAGCGTGGTGCCTCCAGGCTTTCAGAGGTCGATCTAAGAGCCAAGATTCACTGACCACCTTCCTTCCAGCACACACTCTTCTAGGTTGGGATACTCTACATGGGAAGTCTATGTTGGTGCAGTAAGGTCTGTCATAGGGAGAACATGGTGTTCATCACAATTGACCGCTGGAGCCGATGTCCTACTAGGGACACAAGCAAAACTGGACAATCCCATATCGTCATGCTGACTGCTAGGGAATATTGCCTCTCCAGATGTCAAGAGCGCTGTGTAGTTCTGATAGACTTGTTGCTTTAATCATGTGAACCCAGGAGGCACCATTAGAAGCCTCATCGATGCTGCTGCTATGTGTATAAAGGCTGGGGCTGAATTGTGGAGGCTAGGCACTGCTGTTCTCTATAGGGATGTGCACCGGCCACTTTTGGTGTCTCGTGTTTTGGATTCGGATTTGCTTGAGGTTTTGGGTTCGGATTTGTTTCGCAAAACACCTGACAAAAGGTTTTGGTTCGGATTTAAGGTTTTGGATTCGGATTTATTTTGAAAAAAACATAAAAAGTGCTAAAAACCAGTTTTGTGGTTTTTTTTTTTCACTCCTACGCTATTATTAACCTCAATAACATTCAATAACAATCATTTCCACTAATTTCCAGTCTATTCTGAACACCTCACAATATTGTTTTTAGGCCAAAAGGTTGCACCGAGGTAGCTTGAGCACATAATGCCAAAAAAAGAGGTACAAGATGGAATTGTTCTGGGCCCTCCCTCCCACCCCTCGCGAGATTCGACGCGAGACTTGGACGACAGAGACTCGTTTTCATTTTTTTGCCCGCCGGAAATATCCAAACAGTGCTCGGATCCCGTTCGGATCCGCACTGTTCGGGTGGGCTCGGATTAGCAGAATCCGAGCCCGCTCATCTCTAGTTCTGTATGAGGGCAGCTGTCATGACCTCCCCAACTGAAGCACCAGGGTTAAGACACCTTCATACACACTAGTGCTCAAGTTCCTGCAAATCAGTGTGGTGACATAATGCCAGCGGATTCACCCCAATTCCCACTTGGCCACAGAGAAAGTACATTATTACATGAACGTTATTCTATTTTATACATTTTGATAACAAATTTGTAGATTATTATACACAAGGAGCGCTGAGCCTGCAATGCAATTAAATGGACACCTTACATAACATATGGTATAGAGGACTAGGGACCATATCACACACAAAAATGTATCTTTAAGTAAACAGAAATAAAGCAAACACAATTTAATAGACATTACTGTTAATTAAAAGCAACCTGTTGGGCTGAGAGCATGTGCTAAACCAGTTACAAATGTGAACTCTGCAAAAAAGTTTTGTAATAAGAGAAAAACACAAAGACCATGTGCAGATTCATCATAACTGCCCACTCTCCTGGAGTACCTGGGAGACTCCCAAATTCTGGCTAGGTCTCCCAGACAGCAGGCCATTCTCTTGCGTCCTGCAGGAATAGGACCTCGATTATGCGATTCCTTGCAAATCACATCATTTTAGCCTCGCCCAATGCAAAGAAATGGCTGTCATTTCATCATGGGGGAAGGAGGGGTACAATGACGTGATTGGAGGTGCCCCACCCTCCTCTGCATCTACAATTCACCTACCCTCCTGGAGGTGAAAACAATAAAGTAGAAAAGTATGAGATTCTGTAACTAAAGTAGATAACATATATAGCCTACTTACTTGCGGGAGGGTTTTGGTGTGCCATGTTCACTAAACCTGGTGATGAAAAGAAAAGAAATACATGGAGAAACCAATTAAGTTCCATAAAAATGCTAGCTGTCACTGAAGTGGTTCTTTCAAGGGTACCTAAGTTCATCTTAAAGATTTATAACCAGGGTATAAGGAATAAGGAAAAGGACGTCAGGAAGTAGAAAAGGGCAAAGGAGACTTTAATAATAATGGCAGATGGAAGGTTCTGTAAATAAATATAACAGTCTGATTAGCAAGAAATATGACTTTATAAAGCTGGGGAACTGTAACTATGGCTCAGAAAAATCATCGAGTTAAAAAAAGGTAAAAGGACAACCAAGTCCAAAAATTATAATTTTAATAAATAAGCATTAAAGGTAATGTATATTGTTCTGCCATTCATTCACAGTTCACTTCATCCCAGTTAGTAAAAATATGAAGTACCCCCCGCCCTCATTTTCATCACAAACAGCTATAGGGTTTTAATCTAAATTGGTGCTGAGCTAGGACAGAAAGCTGAGAAGATAAAGCAATCATATGCTTCCTATAATATTCCTGGCAATATCCCTGTGTATGAACCCACCAATCACTACTGATCATTTCTGATGTACATAACATATGTCTGGCATTACAATGCCCCAGAACCATATAAATATATAAACACAGTCCTCCTAAGCAGCAGACTTAAACTTTCTCTGAAAGATTTAACAGGCAGCATGCTGCATAGACTTAATGAAATCTAAAAGATTAGCTAGGACCAGTGTTTTTCTTTTAACCGAGTATTGCGGTTTGATAAATATTTGCTTTCAAAAGTGTGTACTTCCTCTTCAGCTAAAGTATGATTGAGCTAGGTACAAATTTTTGAAACAGAATCAAAAGTGACTATTCGCCTGTTTGCACAAGCCTATGTTCAAGACAATGAGTGCTGCTATTTTAAAAGAAAAGCAAGAAATACATTACTAATTAATGCACAATAAGTGTAGATCAGTGATTCCCAAGTATGACCACACTGTAGAACTACTGTAGGGAACAGGGTCTGGAGACCAATGAAATGAAGATCAATGATGGACAGTCTGCATTTCCACCACTGTATTGGTTGTAGGGATGCCAGATTCAAATCACCCTCATCATCAACATTTATATAGCGCCACTGATTCCACAGCACTGTGCAGAGAACTCCTTCACATCAGTCCCTGCCCTATTGGAGCTTACAGTCTAAATTCCCTAACATACACAGACAGACTAGAGTCAATTTTGATAGTAGCCAATTAAACTACTAGTATGCTTTTGGAGTGTGGGAGGAAACTGGAGCACCCAGAGGAAACCCACGCAAACACCGGGAGAACATACAAACTCAGAGAAGACAAATGCAGCTAAAGGTTAGCAATGCTGGGTTTTATTTATTGGCTTAATGTAGTATGTTAGGCATGGTGAAAGGAAAAAAAACAAAAATAAAGAAACAAATATGGACATGTCCTAAAATTATCAGCAAGCTGCTGTGTGCGCCACAATTCTTCCATTCTTGAGATTTGTGCACACTAGCCTTAAAATGACCACACTCCCACCTAAGTTTGGCTATGGCCATAGGATAAGTTTTGCTGAGAACCACTGCTGTAGACCACAATGATCAAACATTTACAACCTTTCTTACCGATCAGCGTCTTTAACCTCTCCCTGTAAAAGGTCCAGTGCAGGTGATGGAAAGTCAAAGAGGGAACCTGAAGTTCGTGAGCTTCCATCACAAGAGTCAGTGGAATGAAACCCCTCCATAGAAGATTTCATAGCTAGGAAAAACAAACAGCAACTATGGGTCTGAATAACTTGCTAATTTAATTATGGCAAGCTATTATGGTACCAGTTGTGGTACTCACCTCCCTCTGATTCCCTATTACCATCAGGAGAGCTGTAAGTTGAGCCAATATTAGGTTGTGGAGAAAACAGATTGAAAGAACCATCAGGCCCATCCATGGAGGCTGCACTGGAACGCAGTCTGCTCTCTGCAGGCTCAGGACTGCTGGATGAGGACGTTGATAAGTGCTTGGGGTGTTTCTGCATTTGCAGGGCTCTAGAAACTGTCATCAATGACAGATTGCAAACAGTGATTAACAATGAATTATCACACCATAGAAATATGAATTCAGGTTGAAAAAAGACAAAAAGTACAGAATCTATTTAATGGTCATCTATTTACATTAACAAAGACTTATATCTCAAGCTAAAACAACCTACCTGTGCAAGAATCCCCACATGCATTAAACTAGCCTATACGATAAAATACTAGGAAGAATTGCTTACAAATTCTCTTTCCTGCAGCCATGTGGAAGTACACCAATTCAATAATCACAGTGTTAACCACAGTGTGACTATCATAAGCGAAAGTAGTCATACATACTTGCATTACTGTCTTGCCGGCTGGGACGCCGTGGAGGACCTAAGATACTGGAAAGTCCTCTGCGCTTCCACTTTTCATCTCCCTCTTTTTCCTTTTTTATGCTCTGTTATAAACAGAAGGTACAATGACAATTAAAAACTAGGTATTTCAGGGCTAATTATATAATCTGATAAAGGATATTTGTAATATACCCTATGTATATAGTGCAAACATATTACAAGTCACTGAACTGATGACAAATTATTCAGACACATCAGTCCATACCTCCAAACGAGATTACAATCTAATTTTCCTAAAACAGGCACACAACGTACGCAGTGAAACCAATTCTTTGTCATAAGCAAACTAACCTCATTGTATGTTTTGGATTGTGGAAGAAAAGAGAACAAAAACAGAGGAAACCTAATACTAGGAGATCATACAAAAATTGCACGTAGATAATACCCTGGAGGTGATCAAGCCCATGATCCCAGAACAGAAAGGAAGCAAGGATAAGTACTATGCCACCCACAAAGCATTATTGGCACAGACATCTCAAATAAACTAAATATTGTAGCTGCAGCTAATTATGTTGTACAATTACAATTTAGGTCTTCTTATATGAGTTAAAATATCATCTGCAAAACTGTCTGAAATCTGATCCACCCTGCTAATATCATTTATTTTGAAAGGTCCAAGTCACAAACCAAAGTAGGGAGCTATTGGATGTTCAGTAACATACAAAAGTGAATTAAGCAGTATAAAAGGCAGGGCAAATGCCAGACGGGCCGATGGCTAGTTGGGCCGATCCAGCAGTGCAGTATTTTAATATAGTGTGCGTGCACAGTATTTTAATATAGTGTGCGTATGTGTGCGCGTGTAGTATTTTAATATAGCGTGCGTGTGTGTACGGCGCCGTATTTTAATATAATATGTGAGGGAATGGAGGATCTTAATATAGTGTGGGAGGTAGGCTATTTAATTGTGGAGTGTAGGTGGGGGCTAATTATTTAAGGTGAGGTGAAGGAACCTTTAATTTAATGCTGGAGTAGTTTAGGGCTATTAATAAAATATGGGGTTGATCTTGGGGAGGAGGGCTATTTATTGGGCAGCACAGTGGCTAGTGGTGAGCACTTCTGCCTTACAGCACTGGGGTCATGAGTTCAATTCCCGACCATGGCCTTATCTGTGTGGAGTTTGTATGTGTTTGCATGGGTTTCCTCCCACACTCCAAAAACATACTAGTAGCTTAATTGGCTGCTAACAAATTGAGTGTGTGTGTGTGTATATATATATATATATATATATATATATATATATATATATATATATATATATATATATGTTAGGGAATTTAGACTGTAAGCTCCAATGGGGCAAGGACTGATGTGAGCGAGTTCTCTGCACAGCGCTGTGGAATTAGTGGCGCTATATAAATAAATTGTGAATATGCTGCTGCTGCTGATTTATTAAATGTGAATATGAATTATTTATTGCCGGGGATGGTTGTGGAAAATGGCTATATTTATTAAACTTCAATGCTATTTAATTTATTGCTGGGACTGTTTGGAGGGAGGGAAATATGTTTTGAGTAAATGGCTATATTGTTAATTTAATGTTGGGGCTGGTTGGAGGGAAATAGGTCTACTTATTAAACGTGAAAATTATTATTATAGGGACTGGGGCCTAATTATAAAACGTGAGTGCTATTGTTTTAAAACCGAGGCTAGTTGGCGTTTTCTAAATCTCATTTTTTCAAAATAGGGCATCCAATATTCCAGGATCAAGACAAGAAGGAACTGAGCTAAAGAAACCAGCCGCTTCAAGTGGTGA
The DNA here is from genome assembly GCF_038048845.1 of Mixophyes fleayi. Classification (NCBI taxonomy): domain Eukaryota; kingdom Metazoa; phylum Chordata; class Amphibia; order Anura; family Limnodynastidae; genus Mixophyes; species Mixophyes fleayi. The sequence continues at coordinate 52,137,753 of NC_134412.1, read as the reverse complement.
AAGTGACCAAGACAGGTAGGAGAGAGCAGGACAGTCTGCCAACTGTCCTGAATCTGGTGGGGCAGTCTTGAATTTGGGTGACTGTCTCCCTTAGTCAGGGTCGGACTGGCCCACCGGGGAACCGGGCTATCCCCCCGGTAGGCCTCGACCCTGAATCGCTCCCCTCATCATTGGTGGGGGGAGCGAGAAAGTTAAAAAAAACAACCAAAAAACTCACGTGACCGCGGCGCCGGCTCGGTTCTCACTGAATGTCGGGCGTGAAGTCATCATGCCCGACGTTCAGTGAGTATCTCCGGCAAGACAGCAGAGAGAAGGGGGAGCCTGGCAGAGAGAAGGGGGAGCCTGGCAGAGAGAAGTGGGAGCCTGGCAGAGAGAAGGGGGAGCATGGCAGAGCGAAGGGGGAGCATGGCAGAGAGAAGGGGGAGCATGGCAGAGAGAAGGGGGAGCATGGCAAAGTGAAGGGGAAGCAGGAGAAGGGGGGGGTGCAAAAGCAGTAAGGCAAAGGGTGATGAAGAGGGGAGCAGGAGAAGGGGGGGAAAACAGCATGGAGGGCGCAGTGTGATCATAAGGAGGCACAGCATGGTGATGAAGGGGCACAGTAATGTGTGTGATGGCACAACGGGCTTGTGGAAATGTAATGTGTGTGTGGTAGGTGGTGGCTAAATAATGGGTGCTATTTTCTTTGTAGGGTGAAGATGGGGAAATTTAATTTTATAGTGGGAACTATTAATTTAAGATGGGGTGGTTTGGGCGCTATTAATTGAATGCGGGGCTGAGTTTGAGGAGCATGAGGTATGTTTATTAAATTTTAATATGAATTATTTAATGGCAGTGACGGTCGCGGGAAATAGGTATACTTATTATACGTAAATGTGATTAATTTATTGCAGGGGCTGTCTGGAGGGAGGGAAATAGGTTTATTAAATGGGAATACTATTACTTTTATGTTGGGGCTGGAGGAAGGCCTAAGTATTAATTGTGGTCCTATTGATTTAACGCCAGTGCTGGTTGGAATTTTCTGAATGTACCCATTATTTTTTTCCAAATAGGGCCCTCAACATTCCAGGATCCAGACAAGCTGCAACTAAAGAAACCAGCAGCCACAGGTGGTAAAAGTGACAAGAACAGATAGGACAGTCTGTCAAATGTTCTGAGTCTAGTGCAGGCTTGGCTAAGCACTCCAGGTTTTGTGAAACTACAAGTCCCAGCATACCCTTCCAGCAATGGGCTGCTATATATTGGCAAAGCATGCTGAGGCTTGTAGTTTCACAACACCTGGAGTGCCATAGGTTAGCCAAGCCTGGTTTAGTGGGATAATCCCGATTTTTGGTGACTGTTCTGCCCAATCTAAGGTGCAGGTCAAGACTGTGTACTCTTTATACACACACTGCATTCTTTATATACTACACTATGGTGCTAGCTGTCCTTTGTGGGCTGACCACTCCCCCTCTAGTGTCTGGTCTCGCCTCTGTGATGGTTGGCCACACCCCCTATGGTGGGCCCCTAGCGTTGCAGTCCCCTGGTGGCCCCTTCATGCCCCAGTCTGACACTGCCCTTAGTCAGGATTTGGTCCAACAGCAAGGACAGTTAAGAGATATGTCCCACTTCACAATGTACTGCTTGTGAAGGCAGAGCTGTGTGCACAGTATTGCCTGTGTATTTGTCTGAAATGATAACCATGTTGCATAATAGGGGCCCTGCTATCTTAAATACCCTGGGCCCCCTGAGCCTTAATCCACCTCTGGTTAGGGGAAGGGAACTGATAGCTGCTCCCAGTTCCCGGACAGGACACAAACTGCAGAGCAAGCCGAGGAGCTCTAAATATCACAAGATTTGGTAATCTCCTGAGACAAAAAGCTTCACTGCTCACTCTACAGGAAGTTCCCACCCTTATGGATGTCAGCAGCACCAGAAGCATAAATAAGTACAGTGGGTTGGGGGTGTCATAATGTACCTGCAGGAATGGCGTGATGTGGCTGGGAGGGCATGATAAATGTAATGTTTTATTATAATGTATGTATCAATGCCCCATGTTGGCCACACGCACAACACAATGTGGTCACGTCCTTTTCGGCGCCGCCGGCGGCACATAGTTTCTTTCCTAATGGAGCTAAGGTGTCCCGGGGTACTTTAAATGCCAGGGCTGATTTTTAGTCCCAGTATGGCCCTGATAAAAGGTGTTCTACTTGGTCAGTTATACATGCCATGTTAAGATGGTATTATTAGCAAAGTATATGTCTTACCAGGGTGGCCACTTTGCTAGTCCCTCTTTAAGCCTGTGCCCTGGTGAAATTTCATAAATTTGTAAAATTCTCTCGTGAAGAGCTTTAAATGTTATGTACAATTGATACATTTGCTTAAAAAAAAAACCCAAAAAACTACAACCGCTTTCAAACAAGCATAGGATTTGTACCAGCTTCCTCTTTTCACATCTGTATTTAATTTGTCTACAATGTATGTTCCTATTTATGTATAACCTGCTTTCCCCACTGTCCAGCGCCGAGGAGCACTGCGGCGCATTACAAATAAACAACAATGTTAATACCCTTAAAAAAGACATTTATGCAAACTGGTGCACAAGAAAAATAGGCCGTAACCCACAGCAACTGATGTTTACTTTTATTATTTATTATTATGTAAACTGCACTAGGAAAGAAAGTCAGAATCAGATGGACTGCCAAAACTTACAAGACCACTAATTAAGATTATTGCAATAAGAACAAACCTTGCCAATAACATATCACTGACTACCATTTGGTACTTGCTATAATAATGCACCAAAGTGATATTTACTTGCAGGAGTCATATGGGAATCTTCGTTTCAGACACAAAACAAAGCTTTTGTTTAACATTAACAGTCAGTGGCTGAGAATGCCAGCTTTTGTATATTTATATAGGCAGGGGCTGATGTATCGGGATATTGTTATGGATTATCCAAGCTACATAATTGTATAAGTGTACAGATGTTGACATTTTGGGATGTTGACATGGCTTACTAGTGTAAAACTTTTTATATTATTCAAAAGGTTTCATAATAAAAACAAGACTCTACATTTGCATGCAAGTGGAAATTTATTCCCAATGACTGTTTAGCTTTAGTTCATTCTGTAGTAACTTTTGTTACTACACCCGCAAACATGTTAAAGCAAGAAAGTTTAAAGGCGCACTAACTTATTTTTCCCTTCAATTGTATGCAACCCGTTTTATTTTTGCTCTTCATTTCACTAATCATAGCACGGAGAGAACAACAGTATGGTTTGTGTCATTGCTTCTTTTCTTACTGAATCTACTCTGCTTCCTAGTTATGGGAAAGAGCTGAAGAGTGGATGAATGTACTTGAGTGAGGAAAGGGAATTTTGCATAGAACCGCAAAAATAACTGTTCTCTTATCTAATCATAGCGTTCCAGACTTTTTGTTGAGAACACCTCACTTATTAGACCATTATAAAGCCTTTTGCAGCAGAAATAACAGATACTGTACATTTCTTAAGGACTCCATTAGTAAAACCTTATGATGATGACGACTAAAACAATGAAAACAGGTATGGCTGAAAACAAGAGACTGTATAAAGAAAAATAAAGTGAATGGATACGATCAGGACAAATAGTGTACAGAAAATAATGAGATGTTTTCCATACCAGTTAATGAGCTGCTTGTTTTTATATTCTCTACTCCACAACAAAAATGTGAGCTACAATCTTACTGGTTGCTGTGGATCACACCCTGACCAAGAATACAATAAAGTTATATCAAGGAGTAAGGCTGGATACACAGTACAAAAAACTTGTCACGATACAATGTCGTTAACGATTTTACAAATGACTGAAAGCCCTATCAGCATGCCGATTCATGTATACACATTATACATGTTTTTACATGTTTTACCTTCAGATCTGTGCTCTTTATCTGTCATAATTATCGGCTGAAAAGATCATACCTCTGTAGAGATCTGCCTACAGTGCTGGTTGGGAGTGCATACACACTTCAGAATTTGCCCAACATCGTTCATCATTTGAAGAGAATGAAAACGATAGAATGTGTTTTGGTACGACAAAAATGATCATGGAAGCATACACACTAATGTAATATCGGATCTAATGTCGTTTATCACGTGATTGGCACGACAATCGGTTAAAAAACCTGTAGTGTGTACCTAGCTTGACCTCTACCTTGGAAGCCAAGAGAGCATGGTAAGTGCCTGCAATTGGGGTATATGGATTAAACAAGATTGATGTAGAATTAAAGCAATAATATATTCTTTAAAAGATGGTGTTAAAGACTATAACATGTCTCACTAACCTACTTGCTGATATATAAATCTTGATTCACAGAGGTAATAAAACAAAATAATGTGACACCTAGGGAATATATTTACTAAACTGCGGGTTTGAAAAAGTGGAGATATTGCCTATAGCAACTAATCAGATTCTAGTTATTATTTATTTAGTACATTCTACAAAATGACAGCTAGCATCTGATTGGTTGCTATAAGAAACATCTCGATTTTTTGAAACCCGCAGTTTAGTAAATATGGCCCCTGGTGTCCTAGGAAAAGTACCCGAAAAATGTTTAGAGTAAAAGGTGAACTTGTTTATTTTCAAATAATAAATTAGTATTGTTTTGCTAGGTTGAAGTTTATTCTGTATCTGAGCATAAACAAATATACTGTCAATATCAGAAACTGAAAACATGTACTGTGTGGAGTTACAGTGTGAATTGCTGTGTTTGATAGCTCCATAAGTTATTACAGTAATAATTTACACTTTGCTTTTAATTAAGAAAAGCATGACTGACCCTTTACAAAATCCCTGGCAGTTTTTCCACAACAATAACTTGGCATTTGAAGTGGGATGCAGACAGATGGAGCGGAGGAATAAATCGGTACCTTGGACCATTCTGAGACAAATCCAAAGCACAGTAACCAATTGATTTTTTTATGGGTGTTTGCCTCCAAAACTGCCCTGTCTCCCATTAGTTGCTAGACCTTCACTGTATTTGACTATTTAAAGTCCTAGGTGATGAGACCTTTGCTCTATTTATATGTTTATGTATTAAGATGGTGTATAAATTAAAGCATGAACAGTAGCACTACAGATTTATGGACGAATATATAGAATGCTTATTTTGTGACTGGAGGAGAACCAGATGAGGTCAGGTGAGAGCGCTATCATAGATTAGCAGGAATTGTGCATATGACAGTGGTATAAGAATCAATAAACAGTGAGATTAAGTGTTACAGGTTAAAAAAAAGAATAAAATAACATTATTATAGACAACTTATAACAGGTACCTATAATTTAAAAGCAGTTAATATGCCTCGGTATAGTGGTACACGCAAAGTGCTTTGAAATGAGTCTAATCAGTATTTCTATTTTTATGCAGCAAAAAGTTCTTAATTTTGAAGGGTTAATTATATGTTTCAAGGTTTAATTGCATTTGTGCAGATTTCACTGTATTTTGGGGTTACTGTGTTGGGAAGACTTTTTATTTCTCTCTAATGCATTTACTTTTTCGATTCATTCTAGTTTTGACATCCCTTATAATGAAGGAGGCACTGTGATGGAACTGCAGGTAAATGATCAATTTAATGTCATGCATTTTATTTATTTGCAACTAAAATTACATAATATAATGAAAATATTATTTTTCCTTTTATTATTATGTGCATGGATAATGGATTACATTTAAATATATTTTTCTAGATTTAAATAACATTACAAAATATATAGGGGCTTATTTAGAGCTAAATGTACATCAGTTTCCTTTTTAGGAAACACATTTCCAAACTGCACATGCAAAAGCATACACTAAATACATTTTTGTGCATTGTTACCTTGAGTCTCCTAACACCGGTAATGAAAAATTATAGGCCAAGTACAGTAAGAGCATTAACAAAATTGCAGCTAATAGACATAGCAGCATTTGCAGATGCAACTTTTGGGAGGTGTATCTCTTGGGGGTGCTGGACAGTTAGGAAAACGATACGCAATGATGCCGCATTTGATTGGGCACCAACCCCTCCAACTGAAATCATTAGCTATATTATAAGGAGCTACAGCCATCTATTACAGGACTGACATTTCCATTTGAACTGCTGCAGGAAAGGATATTCCCATTCAACAAATGTTTGAATTTAATCACATTTTATATTGAAAATTGAATTTTCACAAGTATGAATAACTCAAGAAACTATTCACTTCAGTATACGACACTTCAATACCTTATTATATTGTACAAATAAGGTAAAGTGACATTAGCAATTACTACCAACACTGCCAAGCCACATCTCTAAGCTAGCACTACGTATTGTGGGGTGCAAGTATACACACTTTTTGCACCTGATGTACGTCTGCTACTCTGAGATGGACAGAGTAATGCATCCGACTAAACATATGAATGCAGGGACAACTTTTTGTGTGCGTATGTGTCCATTTCTAGATAAGCCCATAATCTGTAGTAGAGTATTTGGATATGTAACTTGAATTCTGATGTAAATTACAGTTTAAAAGTGCAGGGCCCTTGAATTTTTATAAATACTGTCAAAGTTTTCTCAGGGAATGTTTGTGTTAAAAAAAAAACCCTGCAGGGTTATAGCAAATAATGCACAGTCATCTTTATTTGTAAGGTGCCACAAATCTCCATGAGAGGTACAAGTTTTCTTTTTTTGTTAACCCCCTTCCCTCCCAAAGATAAGTAAAACTAGATTAATATGGATTAAATATTAAATCAAATGTGTGTGTGTCATGCAGCAATGCTGTATAAATTAGCAGAGAGAAAGATTTTATAAACAAGATTTTTATTCAGCGTTCGGCTAAAGCCATCTACTGTGAGCTAATAAGAGAAGCACATTAATGATTCTGTCAGTTAGCTTTTATCTCTGTTAGTTTATATTATAACTATATAATGTAAATTATATATAAATGTATATTGTATATAAATAGTATGTATTATAGATAGAACTGCCTTCCATTACCTTTTTGAAAATATTAATAGGTTTTCCTATAGTACTCATTTTTCTATGCAGACAGATTTTTTTTTATTTTTTATTTTTAAATAACTGATAAAACTATCAGCTGCTATGTTGATAGTAATCTTTTAATGTTCCCTTTGGATCTTTGATTGCTTTTGCTGTATCTGAGCTTAATCCAAAAAATAAACACAATACCTTCCAGCCAGAAGACTTGCTAAGTATGAGGTGTTTTTTTTATCTTCTCCTTTTTTATCTGAAAACTCTATCTATAAATGGTTTGTATTCAATCTTGATAACACCTTATTATAAAAAGACAAATAGTTGTATCGTTTGTTAAATGATTGTTGTTTATGAAATTAAAGTGCTGCTTTCCCCCTCGCATAGGGACACGGTGTTCAGCGTGACGTAATGCATATGATGTTGTATAATCCTCCTCGCCATTCTATGCAGTATTTGATAATACTCTGTTATAATGAAATCCAGTTATAGCTGTGGCTATAATAGGGCAGTATAGACCATGTTTAAGATTGCTAAAAAATTTATTTTAACATATTCATTTGCTATTAATGAGATTATTTCTGTTTTGACACAAAAGTTTTAAAATATTACATATAGAATAGAATCATGCTTGATTTTAATCGCATTGTAAGGGACTGTGGAAAATAATGGTGTAAAGGAAATAGCCTGATGTATACACATAAGTTTAATTTAATGGGTAGAGAACATATTTGATGTATATTGTATTACCCTCTGATATAGCACTCAAATATACTGCTCACATTTCTCATGATGGTTATGTCTAATAGGTGATGCATTAACTTACTTCTAGCTAAATTTTGCGCTTTCAATATTCAATATATATATATTTTTTAATAACAATTATAATCATCCTTACTGGCAAACGCTAATCTGTATTCCTTTACAGTATTAAAGAGCAATTTTAAACACGCCTGTATAACAAAGCAGGGTGCAAGGGGTATATACAGTGCAGGCTAAAACATGTGTCCATTAGCATGGGCGCAACTGAAAGGTTTAGAGTCACTGAATGAAGTGCAAAGATAATGGATGAGTGGAATCAATGGCCAGAGAACAAAAGGAGGAGGTGCGCAATGTAGCTGGTGAGCAAAAGTTATAGGTAATGAGAACAGGAGGGAAGAGGGCACTGCTCAATAGAGCTTACAATCTAAAGGAAAAGGGGTAGACAAACTGTTGGGAGGGGGGGGGGGGGTGACCAATGTAAGGGGATCTGAGGGCAAGAAGCAAGAGTGGGAGAGATGGAGGATGAAAGAGGGCGAGAGGTATACTACATGGTGAAATGGGTAAGTGGAGGACTTTTAGGTTTTTCCAAGCACATTCGTTTTCAATGACCATTTGAAGCTATACAGGCTAGGGGATAGTCTGATAGAAAGAGGGAGATGGTTCTAGTTGTGGTGAGCAGCACAGGACAAATCTCGGATAAGGGAGTGAGATGTGGTTACCAGAGTGGAGAAAAGGCGACGGTCATTGGCTGTGTGGAGAGGGCAGGAGGGACTGTGTATGTAGATGAGGCTGGAGATGTAGGGTGCAGTGGAGTTGGATAGGCCATTGTATGTGGGGGTGAGTAGTTTGAAAATGATTCTGTAGGGGAAAGGGACAGATTTAGAGCGGCGAGACATGAGGAGAAGTCTAGCTGCAGCATTAAGTATAGATCAAGAGGAGCAAGATGGGAGAGGGGGAGGCCAGTAAAGAGAAGGTTGCAGTAGTCGAGAGGCGAAATGATCAGAGAGTGTATATTATTATTATTATTATTATCATTTATTTGTTAGGCGCCACAAGGTTTCCGCAGCGCCATACATAATACAAACAGGAGACCATACAGGGTGACATAGTACAGAGCAATAAACACAAAGTACCAATACTTCAGAACTCCGGGCAGACATATGAGCGAAGATGGAGTAGAAGAACAGGTATGGAGACAGGAGGGGAGAGGCGCCCTGCTCATACGAGCTCACATCCTAAGGGAGGGTGGACAAACAGGCACAGGAGGGAGCCATTAAAGTAAGGGAGAGAAAGGCGGGGCTGGTGGAGAGACGGGAGAACGAGTGAAGGATGTTTGCTAAGGTGCAACAAGGTAAGGGTTAAGTGGATTGTTGGTAGGCTTTGAGGAACAGGTGAGTTTTGAGTGCCCGTTTGAAGGAGCACAGACTGGGTGACGGATTGAGCGTGGGAGGTTGTTCCAGTGGAGGGGAGCAGCTCGAGAGAAGTCTTGGATTCTGGAGTGATCAGAATGGAGGAGAGGCGACAGTCATTGGCCGAGCGCAGGGAGCGGGCAGGGGTGTGAATGGCGAGGAGGTTGGAGATATAGGGGGCAGTAGACTGGGAGAGGGCTTTGTAAGTGGTGGTGAGGAGCTTGAAAAGGATCCTGTAGGGGAAGGGGAGCCAGTGTAAGGCAAGGCAGAGAGGGGAGGCGGAGGAGCTGCGTGAGAGAAAGATGAGTCGGGCAGCCGCATTGAGAACAGAGCGAAGGGGGGCGAGGTGGGAGAGGGGGAGGCCAGTAAGGAGAAGGTTGCAGTAGTCAAGGCGGGAGATGATGAGAGCGTGTATGATGGTTTTGGTGGCATCTTGTGAGAGAGGAAGGGCCGGATGCGGGCAATGTTACGCAGCTGGAAGCGGCAGGTTTGGGCTAGAGATTGGATGTGGGGGACAAAGGAGAGAGAGGAGTCAAGGGTGACACCCAGGCAACGGAGCTGGGTGACAGAGGAGATGGTTGAATTATTAACCACGATGGAGAGGTTGTAGTGAGAGGGGAGCCTGAGGGGAGGGAAGACAATTAGTTCAGTTTTAGAGATATTAATTTTGAGAAAGCGCAAGGACATCCAGGAGGAGATGGCAGATAGGCAGTCAGATACACGAGAGAGGAGAGTGGGAGAGAGATCAGGAGAAGATACGTAGAGCTGAATGTCGTCAGCATAGAGGTGATACTGAAGACCGTAGGAGGAGATGAGAGTCCCAAGTGAGGAAGTGTAGAGCGAGAATAGTAGGGGGCCGAGAACAGAGCCCTGGGGGACTCCAACCAAGAGAGGGCAGGGGGTGGAGGCAGAGCCAGATGTGGAGACAGAGAAGGTGCGGTTGGCGAGATAAGAGCAGAACCAGGCGTGGACAGAACCAGAGAGGCCAAGAGAGAGAAGAGTTTGCAGAAGGAGGGGGTGATCCACAGTGTCAAAGGCCGCAGAGAGGTGGAGGAGGATGAATATGGAGAAGTGACCCTTGGATTTGGCTGAGAGTAGGTCGTTGGTGACTTTGGCCAGGGCGGTTTCGGTAGAGTGGAAGGGGCGGTAGCCAGATTGGAGAGGGTCGAGGAGGGAATTGTCTGAGAGGTAATTGGTGAGACGACAGCAGACTATCCGCTCAAGTAATTTGGAGGCGTAGGGGAGAAGTGAGATGGGGCGATAGATGGCGAGGGAGGTGGGGTCAAGATTGGGTTTTTTGAGAATAGGAGAGATGAGAGCATGTTTGAATGAGGAGGGTAGAACACCTGAGGCGAGTGATAAGTTGAGTAGGTGTGCAAGGTAGGAGCAGGCAGTAGGAGAGAGAGAGGAGTATAAGAGTTTTAGTGGTATAGTGGGAGAGAAAGCATTTGATACGGGGCCATGTTGTGGACCTGGAAGCAATTGCAGAAATGTAAATATTATCTTGGATGAACTGCTTTATCCAACATCAGTTTGAGCTATCTGCAATCAGAGAAGTTGTTAATGTATACCAGGAGTAAGCTATGTTACACCTTTAATTCCAAGGTAATTTTTGATCATGCTGAACACAACTTATGAAAGCAGCTACTATTTATCAAATATTTCACAAATAACTACTTAGAAAGAAAGATCAATAAGTGAGAACAAAGTTTGGGGGAAGGCAGATGGGGGAAAATGAGGTACAGTCCATCAATATAAATCACTTGCTAGTTGCACAAGCAGTCACAGCATAGAGTAGGTTTTACATTGTAGGTACTGGTACATGTTTACATTCTTTACATACATGTTTACATTCTTGAGCCCAATAACAGACATTATTCCAAACTTTTGCATGATTATTCCATAACAAAGGGATTAAATATGTGATACCATCAATTGGACAATATGTGATTCATTATAAAATGTCCCTTTTTTATTAATACAAACATCAACTTACTGATTGTATAAATGTATATAGTTGGTAGTAAGTAATAAAAAACTTTTGGAATTTCACTTCTGTTCATCAGCAGTATCCATGATCCAGTGTAGTAGGTGTTTCCCAATATGCAGAACATGAAAACTGAGCATTGCAATTTAACACTAGTAAAATTGTTTTGTGTAGCAAGTTAGACTGGGCTAAGATGTATAATGAAACACACTGTGCTGTGCTTTTTCCATGTAGATTGCACCATCATCATCATTATCCTTTATTTATATAGCGCCAGCAAATCATCCAGCAATTAAAACAAAATAAATCCCTCACTGTATTAACCCAGTTCACAAGATAAACAAAAAAGTACACACAAGTCATTCACAGCCAATACTGCAAACAGTCACACACCAACAAATCCTGCATTATATTTAAGTTACAGAAACTATTCCTTCAGCTGCTCTATGAATCAATTTGCACCAGTACAGGCATTCTTTTTTAAACTGTGCAACAATTTCCGTAGCATTTTTTTAGTTTTTGCAATATTTTTCAGCCAATTTATTATTGGTTGACTTTCCTGATATAAATATATAGCTAAAAAAGGGCAGGTGGGGTATTTTGTCCCTTGCTGTCAGATTCACATTCCCATCTGAGCACTTAGCTGAGAAATCTCATATTTCAAAGGCAGTTGGAACACATACTATACAGGTTAAGAACACTGGCAGTGGTCCACTTGTCACAGAAGATGTGTTTAATACAATTTGGGCCTGTATAACTAGTATACATGGAAGGGGCCCTACAACTTCTTTTCCTACATGGGTTTGTACCTTAATTTTAGGTAGAAATCCAATGCGTCCACGTCTATGTTCCAGAATTCTTGGTTCTTTAACTTTCACACCAAGTTGTTTCATGTAGGTCAGAATGATATACTGTATGATGCCACTGTAAGAATGTAAAAGGAAAAATAAACATAAAACAGTCTAAATATATAGCCTACATAATAGTACACATAACACTTGTAAGAGGTCACACCGTCGAAAATAATGATCACTTTAAATCAGTCATAATCTGTAAGATCCAGCATCATTTTGGTATGTACTCATAGACCACCTGGGAAATGAGTGATTCTCATAACATACTGATTAATCCATGTTATCAGGGACAAAGGCTAAAATGTCAAAGTGTATTAGACCTAATTAGAACAAACTCCAACATGTAACTGACATTCGTACCCAAATATATATACTTGGGTACATGGCTTGATGCTAATATTTAATTTTGTTAGCAGAGACACCTTCAAATCCTAAATGCCTTATTCTCATGGTCAGAAAATACATCGCACAACAGATGTTAATGCCAATTACAGAGAATGTGGTTGCAGTTTACGGTAAATGCCCTCAAATTAACCTTAGCAAGTGTAATACTCTTTACAACTCGATCTGTTATGTAACAACAAATCATATTGATATGCTATCAGATCTAGGGTTGCTGTCCATTGATTCTAGATATAGAATTCACTGTCCTGGTCTGTCTTTCAAATACTTTCTAGAAATGTTATCCAGTTACACGAGTAGACGTTTACTCCTTCCGGCTAAGAGCACTTCCCATATAATATCTACTATCGGAAAAATGCTAATTGTTCCTAAGTTCAATAAGGAATCTGGATGCTCTGCCATCTCCTAAGAGGCTCCCCATTTTTGGAATATTCTATCAGAGTCTCTTATATCTGCACTTAGGATATTTCAAAACTTCTGCCGTTTAAATATATAAACATACTTACAATTGTAATAAGGTAACAACTTTGTATAATCTATACAGGGCATACTAGAAAATAAGAGGCAACTCTAAATGCATGCCTTGGCAAAATACGTTATAAATAAGTAGTATATTATATTGTTTGTGGGCTTTTACTTCTTTCAATAATTGATAGCATATTTATTTCTTGGAACTACAAACATTGTTATTCATGTAATTTAATTATCTGTTATATCTTGCTCCAAATTTTTCATTATGCAGCAACTATTTGTCAGTATGTTGTCACCAAAATAAAGTATATTATTGAATTCTGAAATTTATCAGGTTGACTGTCAAAACAAGAGCGGAGATCTAGACCCCTGGGCCTGTCTAGTTTGACACAACTCAACCCAAAGGCGCAGAGTCTAAAGAGGCAGATAATCTTCACCAGGGGACCCCGCAAGAAGCTATGGATTTTGCAGCCTCTGACTGGCAGGTTGCGGCCCTCTGGGAGAGTGCAAGACAAAGCCCGTTTAGGAGAATGAGAGGATAGGGGATATTACTGGAATGGAGAAGGAGTGCTAGGGGGTGGGAACCAGCAGCAGGAGGATGTCACTGGAGCAGAGAGCTGAGCACAGAAGGCGATAGCCTTCGGAGAAGTTATCACTGGACAGCAAGGTGTACACTAGAAGGTGAGCCTGTGAACGGAAGACATCTCTGGAACAGCGAGCTGAGCACAGAAGGAGATAGACGTGTTTAGTCCACAGACTGAGTAGGTGCCAGAAGACTGGCACAAAAAACAGGCACCTAGCTGCAAGGTCAGGTGCCTTAAATATCCTGCAGGGGGAGACCGAGCCAATGACAGGGTGAGATATGTTATAAAATAAATCAAATCCAATATGTCGGCTGTCAGTGGGGGATCACGGCGCTCAGCGCAGAAGAGGAGCACAGCGTGGAGCAGGTAAGTGTGCCGGGACCCGATCGCTGTCACTGTTTGGGACTGAATTTTGATTAAGACACTTAACTTCTACAAGAACTGTGACCGAAGTATGCTTACATCAATGATTAATTTTACTGAAGATGTACGATCCCCATAAGCACTAGGATTCTGAGGACCTCAAAACTCATTCTGGTTTAAAACTTTAAATAGGAAATGCAATGAGATACTCAGCTTGCATTAGTGATATGGGCATGAGCCTTAGGTCTTCCATTATCTAAATACAAAAGAACAAAAGCCTCCAGGTGAGAATGCCAAAAAGGATAGCATATAACAAGTTTGTGGGTTATATGGTTTACACTAACCACAATGGGCCTGATTCATTAAGGAGAATTAAGCAAAAGTAAGCAAGGCAAAACCATGTTGCATTGGAGGGGGAGGTAAATTTAAAATGTGATGGCAGAGTCTTAGATCAACTTTAAATTTCAGTGTACAAATAAGCTATCAAGTATTTGTGTGCCACACGAAAAAACAGCCAGTATTTTCCTTATGTGCAAAACAAGGAACTCATTTGCACCCTTTGCATTGCAACATGGTTTTGTCCAGAAAACTTGAGTAAGAAAACTTACTCAATTTTTTGCCTAACTTTCCCTCATGAATCAGGCCTGAGATATTTAAGTTCATATTAAATCTGGTGCACTTATTTAACAGTGCAAGAATTACAAATCAAATGCAAAGTTTTCTTGACTAAGAATGTTATTCTATAAATGAAAAGTCTGTACATAAAATTCTACATTATCTACCACTAGAGGACTTCAGGCAGTGTTGATGATAGGATTTCTGCATGAATGAAAACTACATCTTCTCACAAAGAACCTTCCCAGTCTGAAAGGTTCTATTAATTCATATTTGTTTGCGGCTATCCCATTTCAGCAAAAGCTTGAAGATCCAATGAATGTTCATTTACTAAATAGATTCTAGTGTTTGTCACTTTGCTTCAGCTAATTTATTTAGTAAATTAGTTTTCCCCCAACTCCCTGCTACATGCAATTAGAAAACAAGCTGTTTTCTCCTTTTAATATGAACCTAACAGATTGTAATCATAAACACATTATACATGTTCTGGATTAAACACTGAACATATTTTTGAATACTTAAATATATAATGTTTATATTATTGTTTTAGAATTCTATTATATTAATCTCCATAAAGAACATGTCTATTATTTATATTTTTATTTGCTGCAGTCAGCTTGTGTAAGGCCTTTCATTCTATGTTTCAAATCTGCAAACGGTGGTCTAAAATTTAATTCTGGATAACTTCAAATGAGACTCCTATAATGGTGAGGTAACAGATACAGACATGGGAGGAATCCAAAAACAGATGGCATTGGAAGAAAACACCAATTTGAAATACAATGGCTATGTGTGCAGATTAAAGAAAAAGATGCACCTCCACAACAGCAAATGCACTGGGAGATTCATACAATGAAACCAACCACGTGAACACTTTGAATTTCACTACATTTACTGGTGTGGTATATACCGTACCTTTATACAGTAAGGAGATATTTAACATCAGATTATAAACAACAGACTGTGAGAAGTCTATTTTGCCAAAGACCTCAATTACTGCAAACAATGAGAGGAGTTTGTTGAGCTGTTCAAAGCTCAATGCAAGGTTTACCATTGTCAGTATGATAATCTCATTTTCCATACTTTCTTCTGCAGATTTGCACTGTGATTATTTTTTTATTATCATTGCATAGATTATTTTTTAGGTGCATCCAACTAAGATCAGTGCACCTAATTGCTTCCAATCTTTATCTCCTGCTCACCTTGGATGTCCCCAATCTATTAGCAAGTCAAATTGGAATGTTAACAGCAGCACCATACTTATTTCAGAAGTCAATGAGCTGACCGCAGGAAGTAGGTGCATGTCCATTCGCCTGGTTATATTAACGAGGACAGTACTGCATATGACAGGGGCATTGACATAATGTGAAGAGTGGATGTAAGCAGGCACAAGGCTTAGATAGTGGAAGGAGCAAGGTCCCCAATAGCTCAGTGTGATGTGAGTGTTATGAGGCTTCTGTAAAACTGATACAGGGAGATTATAGTGTCAAATCAGAGACATGCAAGGTAGCAATGAGAGGAGTGTATATGTGAAATAAGGGTGCGGATGGTCCTGCTCCTGAGGGCCTACAATCTAGTGGAAACGCGAACTGCTTGAAATGAGCCCTGTTTTATGAAATAATTTTCCCAAATCTCTCGCACTGCATTTGAGGGTACAAGAAAAGTCATCTTGTAATCTAGAGCAAGCGTGTTTTGTGTCAGAACTATAAAGATCTAGCTAGTACATACTTGCCTACTTTCTGGACCTCCCCCCAGGAGATCCCAGAGGAGAGGGGCAAAGGGTAAGTGAGAGAGGTGAGGACGTGAATTGTGTCATCAAGTCTCAGCCCTACTGTCCCAGAAGCATTGGAGGTTTCCCAAAGTTCAGGAGTCTCCCGGAAGTCCTGAGAGAGTAGGCAAGTATGAGCTAGTATTTAATTAATGTTGCTCATAAACCTCCGCAACTAGCAGCTTCTTTGAACAACTACACATACTAATTTGCTGAGACTGCTGGCTATTTTAAAGAGATTAATAAAGAGATGTTGGGATTTATTACGTTCCATATCTGCAAAACTGTAAGCGCATAGATTTCTATTGTTATCTATAATAAAATAATTTCCCAGTTGAAGGCTTGCTGTCCTTGGCCATTCCTTCCAGTTTTCCTGCATCTAAGACAGGAGGACACGTTACTCAAAAAGACAAATGAACAACCAATTTTGCACAATTGTTAGTGCATATATTTTATGATTTTATAGATTCAAAACCTCCTTTCATTTGATCTCTTGTGGCTTTCTTTGATGTTTTCTCCAGCACCTATCCCTCTATTTTGGTAATGTAGAACATGATAGGAACATAGTTATACTTTATTTAGAAACACCAAAGAAGAAATACATAAAAAACAACATCAAAGCTATGTTGATATAAGGTAATGAAGGAAAAAAATAGAGAGATACTTTTTGTAATCAGAAGGAAACATTGTTCTTCGAGCTAGGGTGATATACAGAGCTCCAAGACAGAAAGAGGAATGGGACAGAATTCTAATTAGAGGACATCACCAAAATGGCAATAAAAAGAAAAAAAACATTTCTGGGATATTGTCATCTGCCTGATGTGAACTGGAATGTGTCTACTGCAGATATTAGTAACTGGGAAGGGAGCCCACCTGCAAAGAAGTCATTCTTGACTTAATTCTTACAAGTGGTGACAAAGTATCAGAGATAAGTGTGGATGATGATTTGGGTTCCAGTGATCATTAAGTAGTATGGTTTAGTATAACGACAAAGGACACATACCACACAAAACAAAGGTGTTACATTTTAGGAGGGCTGACTTTGTATAGATTAAAAAAACATGCAAGTGAACCTTTGAGTGGAGGCATTTGAATATAGCACATGAGCAGTAGGAGAAATGACAAAGGGACCAGTTCTGAAAATATAGACCTTTGTTTCAGTTAGACAGGGAAAACAAAACGAGGAAAATGTAGTCAATCTGGTTCTAAAACAAGATATGAAGCACTGGAAAAGCAAAAAAGTCTGTTTAGGAAATATATGCAGTATGTAGATAAGTAGTATATGGTTAAGCAGGAGGCAAAGAAAGAAATCGAATGTTCACAGGCTTAGGCCGAGGAGAAAATGGCATTTTCACTAAATAAATGCAAGAAAACAAAAAGAGGGATATTAAGAATAAAGTCTTGTGAATGGTGACATGGGCATATCAGGTTATCTAAGTCAGTATCTGACAAAGTTTTGCCATAAGTCAGGAGCCAGTAATTTTGAAAGACAAATCTTGGGCCAGCCAGCATGGCACATAAGTACAGACTCTGTGTACATGCATGCCTCATTTATATTGGATCCGAACACATTTGTGCCGTCTCTTTGCTTATCTTATTCATGCAGTCAGTCTCTTTACTTGTTTTCATCCTCCCAATTTTATTGTCTGCTTTTCAACCCTATTTCCATCTCCCCTCCATTTTTAATTCCTGTGTTTTACCCCATACTAAAATTTTAACCCTCCCACACCTCATGGCTACATTTTTATTTCCTCGCTCTATTTTCATCCTGCTTCTCCCTGAACACACAGAAACTTATCACAAGGATGTCAGCAGATATAGTATCACCATATGAAGCAGTGCTTACCAGAGAATATTGAATCATTCACACTGGAGCTTACATTATATATACCACACAAATGGGTTAATTTTGTCAGACAGCTAATTAACCTTGTTCTTGTAATATGGAAAGAAACTCTTGCACGCAAAAGGGAGAACATACAAACTCTACACAACTAGTGCCACGGTATGGAACCGAACCCAAGGACCCAGTGATGTGCGGCAACAATGCTAACCACTGTTTCACCATGTTGCAAACAGAATGATGTGGTGATACCTATTTGTTATTGGCAAGACCACATGTATAATTAATTTGATCAGTTCTGGAGACCATATCTCCAGAAGAACTTAAATAAATTAGAGATCATGCAAAAAAAAAAAAAAAAAAAAAAAAAAAGCTATTATAATGGCACAAAGTTTTCCCATCAGAAAACATTCCAAAAATTATCTTAATATTTTATAGCTTGAGGCAAACAAAAATGGAGGTAGGGGTGACAGAAGCTTCAAAAAAATAAACTAAACAGCTTTAACGAAGCAGGAAGAAAGCATTCTACACAGGAAAAAAATTGTGCAACAGGACGACGTGCTTCTGGAGGTTAACAGTTCTACAGAAAATCTGAAGTAGGACTTTACCGAAAGGCGATTAGATGGATGGAATGGATTTAAAAAACAGAGGTGACTGGATGAATGGACTCTAGGACAAGATCATAGCAACTTATGCCAAAAGACTACAGGTGTGAAGGCTAAAACAAAAACACCACCAGAAATAGGTTAACGTGCAAAAAATATCTTTAGCTTGAAAGAATACAGAAACAGAATGGAATAATATACCAGATAGCTACACAGACTCAGAGTGTCAGAACTCTTTGTTTACCAACATAAAGAAAAATACTGTCCAAGCATAAACATTTTAAAATGCAACTTTAAGGACAACTATAAAAAATAATTGGGGACACTTTTTTTTAGTAGCAGTCAGCAAAAATATCAATATTTTGTCCGTGAACATCAGCCTTTCATGCTTGACACTTTCTGAGAAAGTAATTGGGAGCACTTTTTTTCTTTTGAAGCAGTCAGCAAAATGCATGTGTTGTCAAATAATCATACCATCTTTGTAATTTGTTATGCACAGATGAAGACAACAATCTTACCACTTTTCTTCCTCTGGTGGCTGTGATGATAGTCTGTAAGAAAGGAAGAAATACTAAGTAGTTTTACTAATTTAACTTGCATGTAAAAGCAGAGATACGTCTCAAAACAAAAGCACTTCCATATTGAAAGGTAAATGGCAAATGCAAATTCCAAAGTATTTTTTTTACAAAGAGGATATATAATTACTATAATGCATTTAACGGCAATAGTAGAAAGGGTACACTATGTGACCACCACCAATGTTTTCAAAGATGTTTGAAAATGTAATTTAATATTTTTAAAGAACAATTATGTAAAAAGAAAAAGGCATTAACTAAGAAAATAATTAGATCAGTTGGTTCAGAGGGTGTAGCATAATCTGCTGTTATGAATGCTGAGCCCACCCACCCAAAAAGCTGAAGAGCACCTATTCCAGGTAAGCCCCTTATTTATATTTGCTTTCACTTTTGTTAGTTATTCTTTTATTCAGTACTAATTCAGGGCCTGATGGGAGGAAATAGAGTAGCATCAAGTCTTATCAGTGTTTGTGGAGCAGGTGACAAACTTTATCTGTGAAGGGGCTTTCTGTGCACACTGTACTCCGCAGGCCAAAAGGCCGACTGCACAGTCTACTTAATGTTTTTTGGAATAATGAGGGTAATGAAAGACACTTGTCACAAAGGAGGATTCATAGGCCATGCAAGGGCTTACAGGAGTCAGACCACAGACAAGTGTGGATCTGGAGGATGTTTGGCCTGGGGGTCAGTGGGTTCTGTCAGTGATCTTGTAGATCTGACAGTGAGTCAGAAGAAATCGGAAAAGATCACAAACCATTTAACCCTGACGTTGTTAATGTCTTCCTCAAAATTATTAATAGAACCATGGGGACTGGAGATACACCAGCTCCTTCCTCTCTTTAAAATTCTCTTTTTGAGGATTATCAGCATAAAGGCAGAGTATTTCAAGTGCAGTGGGCTAATAAGGATCTTGTTCATAAGGAATAGAAACAGCCAGACATACTTCAGCCTAATCAAGAGACTTGATCACATTTACCCTTATGAAGATAAAGAGGATTCACGGTGGTGTTTACAAGTGATGCTACTGTAACTAGGAACCAGTATTCCATTAGAGGATGGAAGCCCCTTGAAAGATCCTATGGCTAGAAGAATGGAAAATGGTTTCAAGAAACTTCATATTTCTATGAATACTGATGCTCAAGTCTGACATGGCATCAGCCTTGGTCTCTGGGAGTCAAGAGTATAGCTTCATACCCTACATAAGACCGTACAAAAGAAAATTACCAGATTTTGAGTGTCTACTCAAAATCACTGATGCCATGAGAAGAGAGATTAACTGTCTATGTAAAGCTTAGACACAATTACTATTTCATCGAAAAGCATGGCTTCATCTGTTGTCACTAGGAGAGCTCTCTGGCTGTGTCGCTGGTTGGGGGACAGAGAGTCAGTGAATCAATTGGGCATCCTTCCTTTTGAAAGCATTTTTCTCTTCGGGTGATATCTGTATCTGCACTTAGTATTTTACTGGACACTAGATTAGCGTTGGAACATCTTATTTTTTCAAGCAGTAAAGAGAAATTGCTCCTCTTGTTGCACCTTTGGATTTCACTGTTGTCATGGATGCCTTGATGTCTAATCCTTTTGAGCCTTTACAGGTGGTCAGACTCAAGCATATCATACTTAAGGTGATATATCGGGTATCAATCACGTCTGCTTAACAAGAAGGGGAATTACATGCCCTATGGTGTAAGCAGCCATTTCTGAATATCTATACGAACAAGGTGGTGTTACAAACTAAACCTACCGAAGGTAGATTCCATTTTTCATATAAATCAGACAGAATTTCCCATCATTCTCAGGTGATAAATCAAGAGGTCATTCTTTCATCTCTCTGTCCACAAACAAACAACTAGAAGGACAGATTGCAGACACCGTATCATGTCATGGCAATTTGAGTTTACCTCTCCAGAACAAAGGAGTTCTGAAAAATGAATCAATTATTTGACCATCCTGTAGGACTCGACAAAGACACGCTTCCTCTAAACATACTCTAGCAAGAACAGAAAGGTCATTGTACAGGATTACAAGAAACAGACGTGAGGTGCAGGAAATTCTGAGAGGACATTCTTCAAGCGCTGATAAACTCAAAAGTACGTGCGACTCAAGCCTTAGCGGGTGATCACTGAAAAGTAGCAGGGTGGTCATAGATTCACACTTACCGGCCATTATATTCCGGATGTGACAACTTCTTTTCATATTCAGTTTGGAAGGAAAAAATTAATTCTGCACCATCATTGTTGATCTATGTATTGCTAATATTCCCACTCTTATGGTCTGTTTATATTTTCCAGAAACAGCTTGGGAAGTTTCTCAAAGACACCAGGTGAAAGAGGAGTCACACTAAATACCTTCGGGGACATTTCTTTTTCCTGTCTTACTCAGCTGACAAGGAAGTTAAGCCATTGGTTGTAGCTCAAGAAAGTTAAGCCATGGAATTATCACAAGGAAATTAAATTAAACTGTAATAATTATCTTGCGTTCACGCTCTCTTGCGCTCTCTCACAAAATAGAAAGTGAGCATAAAATTAACAGTGTATAATGTGTGTGACATGCTGCAGGAAATCAATGTGATGATCAAACTATTGCATAGTTTCACTTACAAAACCTCTTCAATTTTCTGCAAGATAGGCTCTGCGCAGGTTCTCTCTTTTTCAAGTGTGCTGCGTTCTCGGGAACGTTCTGCGTCCAACTTGGTCAGCTCACTTTCTGCCAGGGTCAAACCCATATTCCGCTTCTGCCTGGAAGGCAAAGGATGTTTAGGACAGAGTTTATTTATTTTTTTCATCTGAGGTCAATAAAAATACATACACACGTTTACCTAAAGTCCTCTAAAAGTTTCTGTACATCTGGATATATTTTCTCCTGCATGGTGTGAATATATTGTCGAAGTAAATCCTCTGGTATTAATTCTGGTCGCCTTTTTTCTATAGTAACATAAAATGACAAAAAGATAAAACATAACTATATGGGCTATATTTCGTTAAAAATGACACAAATATAGGCTGAATTTTATGGTACAGTACAATTCATCTGTGTAGTTTAGCTCTAAATACCCCAGCTGTGCACCACTATTTTATGTGATCATCCTTCAAGGTTAATGTATGCTACTTTATTCTGATAATCAATTCAAACCCCCAACTCTGACAAAAAGAGCAACCAAGGCAATGAGAAACATATCAGCAAGTATCATAAATCTACATCTGTAATTATGAATACAAATTTTTGTATTTAGATCAGGTGGGAATATTTTCATTTTGTTTGCACTCTATGGAGAAAATAGAGGATGGAAATATATGCTTCACCAATGGATCTAATAGCAATAGTGGCAGGGGATAATAGTGCCAATATGGTTATCTCAGGTGACATCACATGTTCACAGAAACTCCCAACATTCTCAGGTGATTAATGCAAAAGCACTTAGCACTTCACATTCAGTTGTAGGCTGACAATCTAAATGAATAGATTCTTCTCCCTTCAGCCAACAATGGTGATGTAACAGCCACCATGTATAAACTAGAAGTTAGAGTTATGCTGCAATTTAAAGTTACATATATTTTTTGGTTCTGGTTTTTTTTGACGAATAAGGTTTAAGGAGAAATTAACACCCTTCCCTGCAAGGTCCAACCATTTTACTTAAATGTAGAAAAAACAGCAAAATATCTTCAATAGTAAATATCTTAGAAAAATGTCCATAACAAGGCAGATCTACTTTTAAAAAGGAGCCAAGAGCATCTGAGTAACTAATTTACCATGTTTCCAATTTTCTGAAACTTGAAATACTTCCTTAAGGTTTAAAGTCATGTTTTTCACAGACCAACTTACCCAAGTCCAGCGCAAGCTCTTCTGGGACAGAAACACGAAAGTGCTGTAACAAACAGAGTCAGAGTTTCACTATCTACCACACACAAAATATAGAAAACGAAAACACTGCATATACATTCATCTTTCTGGAAATAAGAGAGATGTGGTAATTTGGCACAACTGCCTCATATCTGTATCTGTTGCCAATTTGACCACACAAGCAGAGGCTTGTGTGACCACTAACCTGATAACTGCATGCAGGCCACTGCCTAAATTCATTTGGGCCATAATAATGGTGGTTAGCTGATGACTGCAAACACAAGCCACTGCAATCATCGGTCTCTTTGCCTTAACTGTTAAGATTTTGTAGTTTGATTGGACTGGAAAATCATTTTCAGGTCACACATACTCATATGCACCTATTTTAGACCATTTTTGACCAGATTAACGTCTGTGGTGTGAAGTCTGATATTTTCTCTAGCATGGCAGCTTGTAACAAAAACCTTGTCAGTAGTTTTATGGCACACAGCTTTCCTGAGATAGTATATAACCTTGTTTAATTAACTTTTGGAACTGGACTATGAGCATATGATTATACCAGTTTACGCAACTAAAAAAACTTGGGTAAAAGAGGGCAATAAATAATAATAAGATGTATCTCACTCTTACCGCTGTTCGCTCTAGGAAGAACTGGTAGAATTCTAGAAACACTCTGCGTGTCTCTTTTGTGTTAGTTTGCTGACAGAGATCGCCATATAAGTAGCAGAGCTAAGGAGAAAGAACAGAGGATCATGACAGACAGTGCTTAAATTCTGAGAACATTCTAAAAAGACCGAGCTATTTAATAAAATGGTGCAGAGTAAAGATGTGCTGTAAACCATAGTAAACAAATCAGACATAAGCAATCTAGTCTAGTCACATCAATGAAAGCTAATATTTTAGTGAGTGCTACAGAAAACAGTACAGTAAAGCCTTTTGCGTCAGTTTTTTTTTTTTTTTTTTTAAATAAGCACCTTGGAGAGTCAGGTGTTACTTTACCTACCAAGGGTGCAGGGTCAAATTGTGACACTACATGGAATATAAAGACGGCAAGGTGAGCAGGGTGATACTTTAAGAGATCCATAGTCTGGAAGCAGCTACACTGATCAGTCACTGGCTGAAAGAAAGAAAGGAAACTCCGTGAGCCTGATTGCACTCAACAATGCCCAATTATTTTATTTATTAATGTAAATAACAAATAGGAGAACATGAACAACAAAAATGCACAAAGATATAATATAAATTTCAAATTAAGCATTTTAAACACTTTTACAATGCTAAAGGGTTGGATCTGTAATTCTAAAGGTTAAATACAAATACATCAAACTACTCAAATTTGTTTAGAGCTGTGAAAGTTTATGAATGTGTTTTCCCTTACAAGTATAGTAAATCTGTTTTTTTATTAATTGTGTCTTATACAGGTGAATGAAGGTTAAGTAGGTTATCAACTCTGAATGGGTTTGAAACCAACGATTCTATCACTTGGAAAATAATAATCTGGACACCCATGTGACCTCATACTGTCTCTTAGGTGGTAAATACATTAAATTGTTATAGAAACTTTTACCCGCCATATTAGATTGCATCAAAGAGTTTAAATCAATGGAAAAAAAGCATTGTGAAAAATATTTCTAGTAGAAGAAAAAAGAGGTAGCATCCCAGGAAAAGCAAAACACATGGGAGCCCTCATTGTTCTGCAATCTATATCCACTTTCTTTCAGACTTTTGGTCGTTTCCAGACCAGGCAACACATTCTTTGTCACTCACTAGGTGACCCCCCAATGTATTCTGTGAGAGAATTAGCATACCTCAATAAGATTTATAGGGGAGCTGTGACAGAGGAAACAGTGATTATGGAGAAGTAGAGAAACAATGGCAACTACAATGAAAGGTAATCTCTGAAATCTGGCTAACTAAAACCACCAAAGAAAATAGGTAAAGTACTATAACTGGAATCCTTTTATTCATTCATCCTTAATACAAACATCTATTAGCCATTACAGTACAGGGGGGAAAAAAAGTTGTTACCTTTTTATTAATAAGTCGTTCGCATCCATAGACAAACAATTGGATGCAATTTTTAGCTATATCAAAATTGTGAACATTGCTTACTATATTTTGTATGAAATCATGCTCATCTGAAAAGCCAATTCTAGTACTATTTGTTTTTTGTATTTTTTTTTCCTATTCTATTTTGGCGGCCATAGAGAGTAATCACACTGAAACACATTTAATGCTTCCAAAACTAATCTACAATATCAGAAAGCAAATTAGTACTGTACTTAGTTTTAAGCGCTCTTCCTAAATCATACCTGTTCTGGTTCAGCATCAAATTCCTCATCCTCTGCACCAATAATGACTTGTGCAAAGCGAGTGGATGGACTTCCCATGCTGGACTGAGAATCCTAAGAAAAGGGACAAAGTGAAAGCAAATATATAAATAGAATAAATAAAGATGTAACATCAGTTATGCCACAGAAACCAGGTTTATTGTATTAGTCAGCAACTCTTATACTAGATGTATATGTACACAGAAAGTTTGTCAACATTACTTTGTAGATCCCTTGTTCCTCTGTAAAACAAGGGTTTGCACATGTCATATGTGGTCTTCAGAGTTATTGATTGGTAATATATATATTATAGAAGTATAATAAAACCATTCATATTTTGGCACTGATTACACTACTGAAGTTTATCAATGACACCTCACTATGCACTGGCCAAGAAATCAACAGTGTTGGTTGTACTTATATTAAAAATAAATGGGGTATATTGTCCTGATGACCTTTTTCTGAGGTATGACATGTTATCCAATACACAATATACTATATTACTTTAACAAACCATCTTCCTCAAATAAAGTTAGAATTACAGGTAAGGAGAACTTGTATACATACTGTATCCAAATATTCGCTCTTTTCAGGACTTTCATCCAGTAAACACTTTTCTCGCTGTCCACTACATGGGCTCTGTGGAGACAAAAGTGAGCAACTCACTATGTACAAGAACACTACGTAGAAGTAGTAACAAACAGTAAATCAAATTGATTACTAAACAAGGATTATTATACTTACGAAACATCTGTTTTTCCCTAGTCCATTGGGGGATATCGGGGACATTGGGGTATAATGGTAGTGAAGGTAGGCGTGTGGGACTTTAAGAAAGCTGTTAGATAGCCCTACCTCCTTCCCTCCATACATCCCCTTTCTGCTAGGCACCAGTTTATATTAAATCCGGCTCTTCCTGCCGAGACAGTCCATCCGCATTGCTGTGAGCCTTTCCTTGCTTGTGAATTATGTGAAAGTCATAAATTTGAAAGGCAAGGCTCCAGCACAACAATCTGCCATTTTCCACTGAGGTGTGTTGTAGCCACTTTAAAGGGTTATGATCAGTCACCACAGTAAAATGTCATCCATACAAATAAGGTTGAAGTTTTTTCAATGCCCAAACATTTCTTCTCAATTGTGGCATACCCCACCTCCCGGTTTAGCAGCTTTCTGCTCAAATAGGCCACAGGGTGCTCCTGCCCATCTAGACCCACCTGGCTAAGCACTGCTCCCAGTCCATACTGAGACACATCAGTTTGCACAATAAAGTCCTTGTCATAATTGGACGCCAACAGTATTGGAGCATGAATCAGGGCTTCCTTTAATGACTGAAATGCCAGCTCACAAGCGGGTGTCCAGTCAACTACTTTGGGGAGTTTATTCCTAGTAAGATCTGTCAGGGGCTTCGCTACAATGCTAAAGTCTGTGACGAAACATCTGTAGTAGCCTGAGGTCCATAAGAAGGCCAGTACTTGTCTTTGGGTTGTGGGCCGGGGTCAGTCTCGGACTGCCTCTACCTAAGCTGGTTCTGGCTTAACCTTACCTCCTCCCACACGATGACCCAGGTACTGCACCTGTGACATCCCCATTTGACACTTGTCTGCTCTGATGGTTAGACCTGCCCACTGAAATTGTCATTACGCCTGAGCAAAGCCTTTACACCCTTCCAGCAGTTAGTGAACCACACACTGGAAGATGGCTGGCGCATTCGTCATCCCAAATGGCATGGACTTAAATTCGAACAGGCCAAATGTGGTGACGAATGCCGACCATTCCGGAGTCTCAGCGGTGAGCGATATCTGCCAACAGCCCTTGCTTAAGTCAAAGGTGGAAATATACTTTGCTCCAGCCAATTCGTCTAAGAGTGGCAATTTGGGGCAGGGGATAGGCATCAGACAAGGTCACCTCGTTCAACCGGCAGTAGTCTACGCAAAACCGCGTTGCCTTGTCCTTCTTGGGAACCAATACAACGGAGAATGCCCATGGACTATGCGATGGCTGGATCACCCCTAGCTCAAGCATCTTCTGTACCTTCTTGTATTTTCCTTGGCCTCTGGTGAGACCCGATAATCGGATTGCCTAACTGGCCTATGCTCACTAGTGTTCACATGGTGCATCGCCAAGGAAGTCCGACCGCGTTTCCTACTGAACTGAGTGGCAAAGGGCCACAACAGTTCCTCAAGCTGTTGCCTCTGACGGGCACTCAATTGCTCACCCCAGCCCACTTCCTCTACACCACCTTCTCTTCTGGCATCTGCGAGGTGGTCAGGTCACTTCCTGGATCTTCAAACGGTAAGCAGCAAACCGCCGCTACCAACTCCACACGCTCGTGGTACACCTTCAACATATTTATGTGATAGGTCCGTTGCCGCCTAACGTCGCTATCAAATGACACCACATAATGATCTGTGATGTCACTCTGGCGTTTTGAGACTGTATAAAGGTCCAGCCAAGGCAGCCTGGAGCTTGTTCTGGCACGTGGGCATCAGAACAAGGACCTTCTGTCCTACCTCAAATACTCTGGCACGCGCGCCCTGATCATACCAAGTCTTCTGTGTGGCTGCGCTTCCGCTAGGTTAACCTGCGCGAGCCCCATGAGATTTTCTAACCGATCTCTAAGCTTCAACACATACTCCACCACAGAGACATCCTGGGTGGGTAGCTCCCCTTCCCAAGACTCCCGGAACAGGTCGAGAGGCACACGGACTGTGCGCCCATATAGTGGTTCAAAGGGGGAGAAACCGGTAGACTCCTACGGCACCTTCCGATAAGCAAACAGGAGGTGCGGCAGGTAGCTTTCCCAGTCTCGCCTTCCGTAGTTACAAATGCCGTA
The DNA here is from genome assembly GCF_038048845.1 of Mixophyes fleayi. Lineage (NCBI taxonomy): Eukaryota > Metazoa > Chordata > Amphibia > Anura > Limnodynastidae > Mixophyes > Mixophyes fleayi. The sequence continues at coordinate 52,109,547 of NC_134412.1, read as the reverse complement.
GCATGTGCTTCAGAGTGCCATTGAACCGCTCGCACAGTCCATTAGTCTGGGGGTGGTAGGGGGCAGTACGAGGTTGCCGCACTCCGCACTTTGCCCAGAGACACTGGACCAGATCACTCGTGAACTGTGTCCCTTGATCAGTTGAGTTCCCTAGTGAGATCCTTACTGTGCTAAATACGCCTAGCAGCGCGTCCGCTACCTTTTCCGCAGTTATGAAGGACAGAGCTAGAGCCTCTGGATACCGGATAACGTAGTCCACTACTGTGAGGATGTACCACTTCCCCGATCTACTGGGCACAGGCAAGGGACCTACTTTGTCTTCAGCTCACTGAAAAGGTTCCCCAACTATTGGCAAGGACCTGAGGGTAGCACGAGCACTGCAGCACCCAAGACGCTGACACACATTACAGGACTTACCGTAGGCCTGACATTCCCGGCCAGAAAAAGTTCTGTGTCAGGCGCTTCAGTGTTGGGTCTCTTCCCTGGTATACCGTCATAGGGATTTCATGGGCAACTGACATTAGTTGCGCGAGAAAGCCCCGTGGTACCACCAGTTGAACTTGTTCCCGGACTGGTCTATCCCCATCTACCTTCCTAGCTAAATGGTACAAGAACCCTTTACGCCAGGTCACACTCCCCACCTCCATCACTGGAAGGCTGGAGCATCACCGGGCACCCCCACAAGATCAGGTTGGCAAGATTCAACATCCTCTGCGTTGCTAAAGGATATAGTCTTTCCAGAGGCAAAGGGCTGGCTGTTTCCTGAGGAAATAGCAGATGTGGTCTATTCCTCTGGGCTGGCTGAAGCTGTGGTTGCAGGTGATGGCTGTTGTCTAGCAGCTATGGTCTTTTCCTCCGGGCTGGGTTGTGCAGGTGTAGATCCTGAAGACTGTATTTCAGCAGCTTGGATCTGGGTAATCAAGTTGAGAAATGTGGTCACAATTCCACCCCCAACATCGCTGCCTAAGATCATGTCAGTTGGGAGGCCATCCATAATGGAAACATCTTGCAACTCCTGGCCATCTCCTCAGTCCAGATACACCCGCAACAGCCACTTCCTTCTCCAGTCCATCTACTACAGTAACTTTGGCAGTACGATCCTGCAATACTGCAGCAGGATCAATCAGATGGGGACTCACTACAGTGATTGAGGCCCCTGACTCTCTAAGTCCTTCTCCCTGCAGGTGTCCTACTTGGACCGACTGCAGGTTTCTCCACATGTTTTTGGGGGGTCTTTTGGACACACAGGTGACTCTTCCATCCAAGTCACCTTCAGACACGCCACACTCTGTAGGGCTGACAGGGGTGAAAACAGTCTATAATGCTCACCTTCGCCAGTTAAGCATGTCAGCCGGGCCCCAGCACTCGGATTAGGGGCACAAGTCTGGGGTGCGGGAGCTGTGGAACAGTACATCCTTAAATGACCAGTTTTCATGCAGTTGTAGCACTTCTTCTCCAGCCTAGGCTCTGGTGTTCCCTGATAACGCCCAGGGATGGGGCAGGGTGGGGGCTGGCGAATGGTACCCGAAGGGTTAGACACTTGCTTTTTGGGGTGAGTAAAAGAGAGGAGTCCCCCTGATTGTGTCCCTCCTGGCGCTTCTGCCAGTGTGGCCTCACTGCCACATACTGATCCGCCAGCAGGACCGCTTTTTCCAGGGTTGCTGGGCTATGAGTTAATACCCACTCCTTCACCTCTGGCGTGCACCTGCAGTGAAATTTCTCTCTGCAAATTAAGTCCACTAATTCTTCCCAGGACCAGATCCATTATCCATATTATTGTCAACTGCTGCAACTAACTGGCAAATTCCTCATGGCTGATATGGGTGCTTTTAGCCAAGTCCCGAAACTTCTGCCAGTAGGTCTCCAGGGTAATAGCATAGCGCTTAAGGAAAGCACGTTTTACCACGTCGCAGTCCGCACAGTCCTCTGGGGCCACTCTGCGATAAGCTTCCACTGCATGACCTTGTAGTGTGGGAACCAGGGGCCTGATTCATTAAGGATCTTAACTTAAGAAACTTCTTATTTCAGTCTCCTGGACAAAACCATGTTATAATGCAAGGGGTGCAAATTAGTATTCTGTTTTACACATAAGTTAAATACTGACTGTTTTTTCATGTAGCACACAAATATCAACTTTAAATTTCAGTGTACAAATAAGCTATCAAATATTTGTGTGCTACATGAAAAAAACAGTCTGTATTTAACTTATGTGCAAAACAAAATACTTATTTGCATCCCTTGCATTGTAACATGGTTTTGTCCAGGAGACTGAAATAAGAAGTTTCTTAAGTTAAGATCTTTAATGAATCAGGCTCCAGATACTTAACCCACTCCGATTTTTACAACTCATGGAGGCTACAAGACATTTCGAACACCTGCAAACGTCCATCAATATCTCCAACAATGTCATCAAATTTGCTAAAGTGAAGAGACCCCAATCTGTGCGCAGCAGGCGACTGTTCACGGGTCGCTGCAGGTGGCGGTGCCCACCGATTGCCCACAACTTGGAAAGCAACCGCTTCGCCTCAGTTGTTTTGTATCCCAGGAACCCCCAGCTGCTGCATTACTACAGAACAGTTACCCTCATCACGCTGTTGAACTTGCGCCACTGGTTCACTCCGTAGGGGGTGACTGTCACGCGGAACAGGTGCTGTGTTCTGGGATGTTACTGCAGGTACCTCTAGGTTTGAACTTAACGTCTCCTCCTGGTCACTGTCAGCCTCCTCCTCTGTTGACCCGTACTGCGTCTCCCAGGCTCTAAGCGCCTTTTTGATTTCAGTCCTTGTCACTGTGTAAGAAATTTCGAACTTCTTTGCTTGGCACAGTATCTCAAGGTCTGCCTTAGAGATTTTACTGTATTTAGACATCCTGTGCGTTCTCCTGACTGCAGTTAGCTTTCTGGGACCCCCAGGAGGCGCTGCACCTCCCGGACCAATTTAATTCCAGGAGGCTGGTTGTTAAGTTCCTCCGGCAGCTAGCTTCAGTGGCTGTCGGAGGGTGAAGGGGATCCATGGCTGCCTTTGCAGCCCCAGCACAAGGTAAGCACTTTTTAATTATTATACATATACGAGGTATGTCTATTAAATAACGAGACTGTGATTCCACCTAGTAAGCAAAGAAGTCAGAACCAGTTCTAAATGCATACGTAGTAACCTTGAACCTGTATGACATGTTGCAACACTATGACGTTCAGTTGTTTGCGATTCGCCGTTTAGTTTGGTTGTGTTTTCTGTAGAGTGCCGAAAAAAGAGGATTTTTACTCACCGTAAAATCAGTTTCTCTTACTACACTGGGGGACACTGCGTTACCTTGGGGTATAGTAGGTGGGACTGGAGTTAGGCACTTATAAACTTGTTTGTTCCCCTGACTCCTCCCCCACTATGCCCCTCCTCTGTAGCTGACTTCAGTTTTGTATAACCAAGCCAGGAAGAGAGAAGAAGCAATTTAGAAAGCAACACCAAAGATAGCACCACTTTCAGAGCAAGAGAGGGCTCGCAGTGTCCCCCAGTGTAGTAAGAGAAACTGATTTTACGGTGAGTAAAAATCCTCTTTTCTCTGTCCTACCACTGGGGGACACTGCGTTACCTTGGGGAGCTACCAAAGCTGTGTCCAAGGGCGGGAATGCTCTGGAACGGCTGTGCGCAATATTTTGTGGCCAAAACCCTGCATTTGTGAATGCAAAGGCATGCAACAAAGAAAACAACATGCAGCAGAAACAGACGCTGCCACTCTGTACAACTGCGCCATTGAATGACGCTGTTGTGACGTCCAAAAAGCTGCAACCCTTCTGGAGAGTGCACTGTAAAAGTCACTGGATCCTGCAGAAGGGTACAGACAGAATGTTGGTCGTCATGCAGTGGCAAGAGACCACCTAGACCCTGCCCCGCCCCTACACTCTTTAGCGCTAGAGAGGCTAACGGGCATAAAATTCCTAAACAGAAACTGTGTGAACAAAAGCACAAACAATCTCCCATTGGAGAAACGTTACACACAAAGAAGAGGCACAAGAATGATATACCGCAATCTCTGTGTTAGTGGAATGCAGGCACTAAATGTCAGAACCAATAATGCCTCGTACAACGCGCCACTAATTTTTTGGAAAATAAAATGAGGAAGAGCCATACACACTCTCGGCCCGGATCCCCTACGAGATGTGATAGTCAAGGGAGCAGCCTGCATTGAGCCAACAACTCAATCCACTCAGTGATATCCAAAAGATCACCATATACACTGATTCAACAGCTTAAGCCAATCAGCTATATCTAAGGAAGTACTGATACAGTGCTTAAACCATTCAGAGATATACCAGGGAGTACTCATACAATGAGCTAAATGGCTTAACAAACTCAGCGATATCTGAGGAAGCACTCATATAGAGAACTGACAAAGTAAGGCCGTCATATATACAAGAGAGCACTCATACCATGAGTTAACAGCTTAAAAAATTCAGAGAGTGACCGGAGGCCGAAGCAAGGCCCCTGATGACGAGAATTAGACTCCCTGGAAATATGCGACCAACCAAAGGTGGGGCTAAGCCTGAAGAAACCCCCCTTAAGCAAGACAACCTTCCGGTGAGCTAACCGGAGAGCCACGGAAAGTGCCACTGAAGGGAGTAAGGCGGACACCTGAATCGGAGCCAGCTAGAAAAGAAAACCCTTTAAAGATTCCTGAGTGGGACGTGTAAAACTCAAGGATTTTACACCAACCGAATATATTTCCAAGCCCAAAGAAACAGCTGAAGAAGCAGCTCTACAGCTGTATTTGAGGTAGCAACCATTTCCCTGTAAGGGCTCTCAGGCCATAAATGTTGGGCGTCCGACGCCACAGCGTCAAACTAGATGATGGAAATCAAAAAGGGCCGAACAGCAATATGAGGCCGCTCTGGGACCGGAAAAAAGAGGGACGTCAACGCTAGTCCCCTAAACCAGGAGAACACTGCTTTGCGAGACACACGGCGGACCACCAGACTAGCTGGGATGCGCCCCCTCCTAGAAACTCTTAAACACCCATGAAGAAATGGGACCTGTAAATAACATGTACACTCCCTAAGTTCTAGGGAGACCCGACTTGGCTATGGACAAATCCACTTGAGAATCATTAGATTGAGAACTGACAGACAAAACAGGTTAACATGTCAAAAGAACCTGGGCTCCCTCTCGGAGAGCCCTATGACCTACCCAGGAAAGCACAAAGGAATTAATCCTGGAGTGACCCACTTTATCTGGTAAATGACTGATTGCTAAGGCATTCGGCACTCAATAATAATACGTTGGACTCACTTGGCCCATAGTATGTCACAAAGCACACCCCTCCGACCATACACAGGTCGACCCCTATCCTGCAATTAGGATATGGGTATTCCATAAATGCTACAAATATAAAACAGCCCTGCATTATGAGACCGAATCTCTACAGGTTTCCTGACCCCCTGCACAAGAAGGACAACTGACCCACTCAAAAATCAGTGTGGCTAAGCACCACCCGAAAGGTAAACCAGTGGATAAGGGCAGAGGGATGCTATGCACGTCCAAAACAAGGAAGACAGCTTCCCTTGATGAGAATCTCCCTGTTGAGACATGGGAGATGTTCCGATGAGGAGAGCCAATGATTCACTAGAACCTTGGTATCCTATTTTATAAAACAAACTCATGTTACTGAAAGGAAATTCTGCCAGGAACATTTTGGCACTGAGTAGAAGAGAGACAAGCGTGTTCTTCGGTAGGAAGATACGGAATGTTCCATTCTAGAAGATGAGGCAGAAGCCAACACCTCTGGTGTGGTAGAATAAGCGAAGACCTGGGAAGGTCTAAAGTGACCACCTGCGAACTCAATAATGCAACCCTGCTGCTTGCTGAGAGTCTGCAAGTATAATATTCTGGCTGAAAACGTCTAGCTATAAGCTAAGCGTTGGTTGTAATAAAAAACTTCCATGTACGGGGGATGCCCCCCAGACCTATGGATGTTTACCTGACAGCCACTGTAAATAAACTATAAAGTACCCCTGTAAGGCTAGGCCTGACCCGGAATGTGCTACCCTGACCTTAGATCAACAGAAAAGATGAACGTATTGAACACGTAAACATCATGGCCTGGTGTCGCTGACATAAAAATAAAAGAAAGCACATCCACCGCCAGAAGCCTTTGAATACTCGTTTGTAATAGTGCCAATTGAGAGTTCCAATATTGGAACGTAGTCCTGTAAGCCTGTGACAAACTAGTGTTATCATAGCTGGATGGCTATATTACTACCAGCTATGACTCCGCTGGGTGAATACAAATCACCCCAGTAACCCTTAATGTAAATAAAGGTTAGGGAACTATTCTGTCAGAGAACCACTCTACCAGCTCCTGCTCTGTGTAGGAAAAACCTCTTTAGTCAGCTCCCGCCAGGGATAGCAGAATAAGAGAACTGAACAACCACAGGGTCGTCACCAGCCTGGATTACTTCCCTTGTATTCACTCTGACAGGAAAGGGAGGGAAGATGAAAATCTGGCCAGTCTATTACCGTTTCCCTGGTTTTTGTCAAAAGACAGACACCGAGAGAAATATATGAGGAAACACATTTTCCCAATAGGGTGGCACTAAGGCTTAGATTGGCAAATGAAATAAAGACTGGTGTTTTGCCAATGCTAAAACTGTGTAAAGTTTAAGCCGGAATAATCCACCTCGTGTGTGTGAAACCAGAGGGAATAATGTTCTTGTTAGTAAAACCAAGATCGAAATAGACATCCTCTAGTGAGAATCCTGATTCTGACTGTGACAACAGTGAGAAATAAAAACCTGCCCATCTGTGGAAGATGGTGAACAACAGCGTCTCTGTTCAGATGGTTTTTCACCTGAATAGCGGAATGCCGCTTCTGTGTTAGCGGACAGATATAAGCTGTATAGGGGCTTAACCAACACAGTGTAAACATGTGTAGAAGCATGAAAAAGGGTATACTCACGTACCATTTTCGGACTTTAAAATCACCTTAATGCGCTCGACCACCCGAGGCGACAGTAATTTAGGCCAGACCTGTTTCTGCAAAACTGCTGACACCGAAATGGGAACACCCTGTTTGTAGACCTTAGGCCATTGATGCTGCCGTAGATTTAGCCCAGCTTGACATCCGCAGAACTGCAGTCACCAAAGTGGATGCACCTTGTTCGCCAAGCTAAGTCTCATAAGCTGCACCGAGAACATCCGGGCTAAGCTGTAGAAAAGGTGATATTAAAATATCCATTTTGTAAAGACATAATGCAACTCAGGTGTACCAACGAGGTACTCTGACACCTAAGACAACGGTAAGCAAAGGGTCAGGAAATATAAATGAATCTCGTCATTTGTACATAATTATTGTCAGTACAGACGGAAATCTATTGGGGGAGTTTTTCCAGCCAAAACGCAATGGAATTATAGGCGAGACCAAATACATCTGTATGATATGTTCTGGGCACCTTAATTATATACACATTGAAACATGCAAATGCTGATTCTTACCTTGGTAAAGCATACACCATAATATATATTCTTTTAACTAAATACATTGTGTGGTACATTAAACCTATACACACACATTATATATAATATATATATATATATATATATATATATATATATATATATATATATATATATATATATATACACACATACACACAAACAAACACACATTCTGGATAGGCTGGTCAAAAGATAATCCAGACGTACATAGAGCACCTGTATATCCTAGTACAGACATAACAAACAATGTCTATTAAACTTGGGAACTCTGCTGCAGACACAGTGAAAATTAAAGGCACAAGTTGCAATAACAAGCCCTTTATATATATTAGAGGTTCAATGCAGCATAGAAACTCCTCTAGGATATATACCAGGAAGTTTCTAGGAATTAGACACCAAGTGATAAAAACAGTCCTAGTCTATATTCAAAAAGACTGAACAAGTTAACTTTTGTTTAGCAAACAAATTAAAAACAATACAGAGGTACCGGCAGCTTTGAAGGCAAAGGGGTTTCAGCGTGCAGCCCGATGTCTCTGTCTGGCACAGCCTCCAGGCATGGGCGCCGTCTGTGTTTAGTAGCTGAAAGGGGGAGGGAGTTCAGACTTCCATCCGTCCCCAAGATGGCCGCCTCCACGCGCCGCCGAACTGCACATACAAAGTATGTCAGTCAGCTTTAACAAAGCATCCACCGTCAATTTTAAAGTGCCCAGGCCGCGGGGAGCATGACTGCGCTAATCGCCTTTAGTGCAGTGCGATTGCGTCTCTGTCCCCCCGGAGAAGGAAGGAGACGGGGAACCTTGCCGGCATGTCCGCGGGGGGAGGAGAGGCTATTGTAGCTTCACTCCCGCCCGATAAATAATTAAGGGCCCAGGCCTATCTATATGGCCGTTAAATATATATATATATATATATATATATATATATATAATATATATATATTATATATATATACACTATAGCCACTCCCGTGGCTGCTGCGATATGCTGCCCTTATGGCAGACTTACAATAAGAGTGCCAACTGCTCATTTCTAGGGGGAGACTGTCGGCAATGGTGCAAGTAAGAGGCAGGCTGCTTCTTACCTTGCGCGGGGACCCGGGTGAAGTAAACCTGACAGGCTGTTCACCCACTCTGGGACTTAGGCTGGATCCCCACGCTGCACCTGCAAAAAGGAATAAAATAAAAACATGAAACCTAAAACTAAACTAAGTATAGGCAGGAGCCTATACAGAAGTGACCTTTCTCCAGAAGGCACTTACAACAGCTGAAGTCAGCTACAGAGGAGGGGCAAAGTGGGGGAGGAGTCAGGGGAACAAACAAGTTTATAAGTGCCTAACTCCAGTCCCACCTACTATACCCCAAGGTAACGCAGTGTCCCCCAGTGGTAGGACAGAGAAAATGCTAAGTTTAATAGTTTAACAACGTGTCAATTTGACATTTTTAGTAAAATTGCACAAAACTCCAACAGAATGTTTTCAAATGCTTACTACGGCCTATGGGAAGGACTGTGTCTCGTGCGCGTGTGTTTGAGTGACACAAAAGATTTAGCGAGGGACGTGAGAATGTCGAAGATGATGAACACCCTGGATGATCTTGCACTTCAGGAACCGAAGAAAATGTAGAAAAAAAATCAGTCAGATTGTTCGAAAAGACCGCCGACTCAGTGTTCGAATGATAGCTGAATCCGTGAACATTGACAAAGACACCGTATGGAAAATTTTGCGTGAGGATCTTAACATGACAAAAGTTTGTGCAAAGATGGTCCTAAGGGTTCTCACACCAGAGCAAAAAGAACATTGCAAGGAATGATGTGTTGACATTCTGCAGCAACTTGACACAGATCCAAACCGGTTTCATAAAGTAATCACTTTTAATGAGACCTGGATCTTTCAGTACGATCCTGAAACCAAAAGACAGTCAATGCACTGGAAAACACAGTCATCACCAAGAATGAATAACGCTTGTTAAAGAGAGTCAAAATTCAAAACAATGCTCATGGTTTTTTTCCCCATTATCAAGGGTGTAATTTTGGGTTCCAGAAGGCACAACAGTTAATCAGCATTATTATAAGGAAGTTTTGAAAAAACTAAGAGAAAGATTCAGAAAGAAACGGCCGCAACTGTGGAAAATGGTTTCTTTCTTCGCCAGGACAATACGCCTGCTCACACAGCAGTTTCTGTGAAGCAGTTTGTGACCGACAAACACATTACTACACTTGAACATCCTCCATATTTGCCCGATTTGGCACCTTGCGCTTTTTATCTTTTCCTAAAAGTTAAATCAGTGCTTAAAAGGGACACATTTTGAGTCAGTTGTTGTTGTAAAGAAGAAAACGGCAGATATGTTGAAACAAGTGGCAGAAACTGATCTGCTCCATGCCTTTGACCAGTGGAAAACAAGACTACAGCAATGTATTAGTGCAAATGAGAAGTATATTGAAGGGGACAAACATTAAATTTGTAATACCAATAAATAAAGGTGAGTTATTTAATCAGTCTTGTTATTTAATAGACCTACATCGTATACATTGCACTTTTACACTTATAATAGACATTTATACATTTGAAATATACATAGTTACCCTTTCAGCGATGAGCGCCGGTTTTTTACCAGCTACACCTACACAAACACTTCACCGCACGGAACCCGGCCACTGTCCTCTTAAAAATCAAAGGTCAATTTGCCCTCCTCCTGAGAAGAATCAGAATCTGACTTGCATTCCTGCAAGGGTGCCAGCAGCCACTTGTGCTTGAGAAGGAGAATGGCATAGTGGAGTGCAACATCCTCTCCAAACAGGAAGAAACTGAAACTAATCCTTGTACCAAAGATGCTAGACCACAGACCCAGGGTAGTATAACAGAATTCACAAGCACAGTTCCAACCGGGCCCTGTCTTACTGAACCAGTATCAGAATCCATCCCACTCACTACAGAAGCAGGTGGGGCTGAGATAGCAACGCCCACAGATTGAGACCGCACCAATTGGGCAAGTTTAGCTACTGTATTGGGCAGTGACCAAGCCCAGGTGGGTTCCGCCGAGTTATAACCAGAACCCCCTGGTGCATATGGCAAATGATCCCCCAACTGGCAGGCTGCTACAAAGTGTCTGTGCCTGACTGTCCTGAGAGCAACTTGAAGTTGCAAATGGAGCAAGTGAACTTCTTCTTAGACTTCACCCTAGTCTTAACTCTCAAGTCTCTCCCCTTATCTGACATGTTACACACAGATGAGACAAAACACAGTAATGATATCAAAGTAAATAAAACAAGCAGCATACAATCAACACAAAAAATGAGCCTGCTATACAGCCAGAGTCCCAGACTATAAAACTAAATTTCATAGAACAAAAACCACCCCACAACCTATTACGTGACCAGAAAAAAACAACAGAGGGGATAAGCTGAAGCTGTAAAATGGCTGCTATTCGATGCAAGGACACCTAAACTAACTTACGGAAGCTGGGAGAGCCTGTTTACCCCCTGCGCCAACACAACAAACAGGTACACTGCATGCACAGAGTCTGTAACAGTGCTTGTGCCAACGAGGTGACCTGAGCCGCGGACGCTCGACAGAACCGCTGATGTGGCTCACACAAGGCTCCTGCAGACACACAGTCTGCATCACACTGCTACCGATGGAGGAGATAAGGGTGGGGGGTGCCGTGGACGCGGCTGCAGTGAAACCCCTCCCCCCTACATAGCAGACACACCGGCAGTACTGACAGCGAACCATTTAACTTAAAAAAATAAAAAATACAGCCAAACAAACTACAACACCAGGCACTTACACTAAACCTACATCACTACCACTATACTCCAATGTCTCCGGTGACCCCTAATAGGATGTGGGAAAAACACAGTCCAATGAATGTATAAGTTAGATACAAATTAAAACTTTTCAGTGATGGTGGAAGCGGTCATACAGAGATGCATTTTGACCACTGTACTGGGTACAATACTCACATCTGTAATGTTGCTACTTGGATTTGATCCATCTCCAATAATGTAATCAGTACGTTCTTGGTCATACGAGTCTGTATCAAGCTCACTTATCTGCAAATAGTCATGTTGGAGATATAATTAAAGACAACGCTATACATAGTGTTTCATTAAATTCTTTAGCAAGGCGGATTTATAGGTTTAAATCGGCAACAGATCCAAATGCATCACTAAAAAACAAACAGGAGTTCCTGTAAATTAATGAAGCTCCAAGACACACTTGACTATATTTGTAGCATCTCCTTAGTTAAATGATAGAACAATCATAAATTAAATAATTTGTATTCAAACCCATGTCATAAATTAACTACCCCTCTACTATCCACTTTCAACACAAAAGGGACGCAATCCCTGGTTGGTCAGCTGAACTGACCAGGCTTAATTCCGCTCTCCTCTTCTAGCTTTTAGGTAATAAGTGGTATGGCGCACAACCGCGTCACTACAGGACTACAAACTAGAGCTAGAGACTCGGGAAAGTTTTCACTGCTATATCCTGTGTACAATTACAGAGGCTAGGGGCTCACCTACAGGGGATACATTGTTTCTGGCAGGTGAGCTTACCCAAATATAGCTAAATTCACTCTATAATTGTTCCATCTATTTACATACAGCACAATGTGAAGTAGATGGCACAATCAGTTTGTCACGTGACAATTGCTGTTTTGTGTGATTTGGAAAGCTGTTTTTGCCAAATATAATAATGGTAACCTCAATTCCAAGATACAGTTTGTGTATGTTATTGTTTAGTAAAGCCAAGGCTTTACCATATTTTATGAGCATTGGTCACTGTTTTGCAGTCTATGATATTTGACTATTCCTGAGCCAAACAAGCACTATAGCCAGTCTCACTACCACTAATAAATGAATACAGACAGAGCAATATGGTACCTTGTGGATAACAACTTACACCCTTATATTAGTAAAACAAATTGAAAAGATCCCTATTAATAAATAGTAATAACTTCATCTTTAATCTCCACATGACCAGAGGTAACTTATACTTAATGGCTGGACCTATTATTGCTTTTCATGTTCCACTGAGGAGTAACTTTGTTTTAATTTCAGGATGGCTGAAATATGTATACTGTATCTAACAGTAAATATCAGTTACTATTGCACTCAAGTCGAATGGATCGAATAGCAGCACCATGCATGTAAAGCCTTCTTCAGGTCTCCTCTTCATCTACAAGGACAGGTCTACCATGTACTTTGTATGCCACTATTGTATAGAATGGTGCTCACAGTCAATTTATGAACATAGGGAATTGATGCCTTGACAAAGCCCATGCACTATGTATGATCAAATGTAAAAGAGCTTAAGAGAATTTTTATTTTTTATTTTGTTAAATGTACACCATTAAAACTCAAGAAAAAAAATTTAAAAGGCTTTTCCAGTGTTCGAACTACAAGGATGACATTCATTACTTACCTGTGTTGGGTATTTGGATTTTAACAATTCCTGAAGCTGCTGTATGTGTTTATTGGTGTCTTGAATCTCTTTGAGGAGCCGTGTAGATGGTGAGCTGTTGTACTCCCCCTGGGAAAACTACAAATCAAAAGCAAGATTTAATTTATGTAATAGAATAAAGCAGGGTTCACCTCTATCACTGACCTTCACCAATACTAACCTGCAACTGCTCTCTTGCCTTCTGAAGCATTTTCTTTAGGATTTCTAATTTCTGATTGTGAAAATTGTTCTCCTCCTAACATAAGAAAAAATGTAAAGAAGAAAATAAATGGATGGATTGAAAAATAACTACTCATATAATTTGACATATATTTTCTCTGCCAAGTCAATCACTCTTTGATGTCTAGGATACAGAAAATGATAAAGTGGTTTATCCAAGGTCACAAGGAGCAGACATGAGGTACAATTACCCCAAGTAAGATTTTCTACAATAAGTAAGAAATGTAAGATACTAAATTCATTCACTTGCAAATCTGTCGAAAACTACAAAAACTAAAAAGATGTTGCAAATGAGATAAACTTATTATAAAAGGAAACTTGCTACATATATACTTTTTCTGCTATGTACTGAAACCTGTATAAATCCACTATAACCCTAATAATATACAGCACCTATTTTTCATTATATACAAGAAAATATTCAAAAATTACTTACCCCAATTAGTACAGGGCCAGTTATTCTTTCTAGGTGTCCATGATTCCCTGAGGAGTAAGGTGGCGTGTGCATTGGAGAAAATGGATCTCCCTCTGAGAAAGGGATTTGGGGAGATCCAGGGGGTCGACCTTGAACTGTAAGAGCCACATAGGAGCCAGCTGCACAAGGAACAAGCAACCACACAATGTGACACTGGATTACTCAACATCCTGATTTATTTCAAGTAGTGATTTAAGTTACTCCAGATAACACACATTGAAGAGTCTCTTAAGTGAGAATGTCAACAAGGAGTACGCTGTCAAATATCTGCGAATCATTAACCTAGTCTAAAGTAGGGATGTGCACCGGCCACTTTTCGTGTTTTGGGTTCTGATTACCTTCAGGTTTTGGGTTCTAATGGGTTTTGCCAAAACACCCCCCTCAAGGTTTTGGGTTCTGATTTTTTTTTTTAAAAAAAGTATAACAACTGCTAAAATACAGATTTTTGGGTTTTTTGGGTTTTTTTTTCACTCCTACGCTATTATTAACCTCAATAACATTCATTTCCAGTCTATTCTGAACACCTCACAATATTGTTTTTAGGCCAAAAGGTTGCACCGAGGTAGCTGGATGACTAAGCTAAGCGACACAAGTGGGCGGCACAAACACGTGGCCCATTTAGGAGTGGCACTGCAGTGGCAGACAGGATGGCAGTTTGAAAAGCTAGGCCCCAAAGAGCACATAATGCCAAAAAAAGAGGCGCAAGATGGAATTGTCCTTGGGCCCTCCCACCCATCCTTATGTTGGTGAAATAGGACATGCACACTTTAATAGTAGTACCACTGAACTGGACACAGGACAGCACCACTGATATTATGGCAGCACAACCACTGGACTGAGCAGGACAGAGCACAGGACACCACCCCTGGACTGAGCAGGACAGAGCACAGGACACCACCACTGGACTGAGCAGGACAGAGCACAGGACACCACCACTGGACTGAGCAGGACAGAGCACAGGACACCACCACTGGACTGAGCAGGACAGAGCACAGGACACCACCACTGGACTGAGCAGGACAGAGCACTGCACAGCACCACTGGAATGAGCAGGACAGAGGACACCACTAACACACCCTCCCTCATCCCTGATCAATGCCCGAGTGAAGATGGCGGCGGCAAGCGGGGACTAATATGAATCCGGATCTCGCGAGATCCGACGGTGGGATTATGACGTTTTGCCTCGTTTTGAGTTTTGCGATCGGCGGGAATACCCGAACAGTGCTCGGATTAGGCTCGGATCGGCACTGTTCGGGGGTGTTCTGATTACTAAAATCCGAGCCCGCTCATCCCTAGTCTAAAGGGGAAGCCAACTCAGCTGCATATTTCGCTTTCAACGGAAGCATTCCTTGACAACCATTATTATGATACAGTGGCCAGTTTTAACTTCTTTCTGTACTACAATTGGTTATACCAACTGACAGACAGCCAGTCTTAAAACAAAAGGAAAGAGTTGTGCTGACAGCAGTACTATGGTGAAGCATGTCCAGGGGCATTTTAGCTGGAAGTCAGAGAAATTTGCACCTGGGTGTATAGCTCTTTAATTCTGCTCAACTGGTCTACACTACTTTTGAAAAGGGATGCATTGCTGTAAAGCACACTTTTAATCTGTCTCAGCTAGTTTCTTTAAGGAGCAGAATAAGTGAGAGAACATTAGGGGACCTTTCCAGGGGTGCACGGAGGATTGTCGGGGGAAGGGGGGGTGGGGTTTCTCCCCGCCGACCCCAAACCCCCCCCCCCCCAAAAAAAAACCACGATACAGCACCGCCGCGGACGCTTCTTTGACAGAGGCCACTTTGTTAGCGCAGGACAGTGGCCACTTTGTTAGCGCGGGGGGGGGGGGGGGGGGGGGGAGTTTCTAGAGACTCAAAAACCCCCCTGCATGCGCCACTGCTTTCAGAGGGAACCTTATAAAGTCTGGAAGTAGAGCACATTGGAATTTTTTATAATGCTTAGACAAGACAATGGACACACACACACACACACACACACACACACACACACACACACACACACACACACACACACCAGAGGTGTGCCTGTTAGGCAGTTTTGAAAATTCTAGCATTAAAAATCAGCTATTAAACTGTGCCCGTGCATGTCATAAATCCCTTAGACATTATTTAAATTAACTGTTTGTGTGTACAGAATTTCCTGTAACACTGAGCTCATGTTATGCATCAGAGCCAATATAAGAAAGCAGTGGGCTTGATTTCACAGAGATTTCTCAAGAGCACAGTAATAATGTTCCTATCAGCACAAGGGTTGTTCATTCTCCTTTTAATACTCATGAATATTCATAGACCTAGAAATAAAGGCAGATTTTGTTTTCAGTTTTGTTTTTTTTTGACCACAGTAACTAGTACAGGTATCTCTCTACCAGCACAAATATATTCAGTAAAACTGTTGTCTAACAGTAAGGTAACAAGTCAGGTTACAGACAGTCTTGCCTTGAATATCTACAACAGATCTCTCTTGCATCTCCCGAAGGTTCCCTTCACACTGAGATGTCCCTGTTGATATTACTACTGTGAGGTAACAGAAACTCCCTTTAGGAATGTGGAAGCACAGGAATCCACAATGTTCACAGTGATAGTATGTCCAGAAACCCAAAGTAACTATTTCTGGTTACATCACTGGAACTGGAGGCCGTCATTCATAGCAGTTTCCTGGTATAGGGCCCAGGAGCTATAACCATCATATTGAGCCAACGCTCATCAATGTGAGCATACAACAAAGTCTTTGCCAGTGTAAACAGCTACACCATAGACAGCCGATAGAAACAGGTTAGTGGGAAAATGAGGCCAGAAAAGGGGTGTATAAAGAAAAGTAATTTTTAAACATAATTTAGTATATTTAAGTCATAGTGCTCCAAAATACAGATAAAAATTGCATACAAAAAATTTCAAGTCGCAAGCATTTTGTATAACAGATCTCACACCTGTATAACTTACAGAATTCTCACTCTCAAAGTTCATTTGTGCTTTTATTGCCACTCAACCCTTTATTATAATATTCAAAGCATATTTTTAAAAAAACCAGAGACACTCACATTTTATAAGCTTTACCACTTCCAGGTGATTGGAGTGCGTGACCAGTGTTCCATTGACCTGAAATTGAATTAAAAAGTGAAAAATAAGTTGTAAGTTGAAACACAAACAGATACGCACAAAAGGCCTCATTCAGAGTTAAGAGCAAATACAGCTAACGTGCACATTTGCACCTCTGGATGTAGGATGTGCAAATGCAATATTTTTTATGAATACAGCACAGAAAACACTGAGTAGCTTTATTTTAAATTTGTGATTTACAGTCCAGCTGGGCTTAAACAGCACATCTGTTGTGCTTGAATATATGCAATTGTCATGCATCAGTGGCTAATAAAAAATTAAATGCATTTATTTGCGCAGATGGCGTAATCAAGCACCTATTACATGACTCATTCATTGGGCCTTTCATGCCTAACTGCCCCACAGTTCCATGGACATACAACACATTGGGTGGGGTTAGTGAAGCACAATAGAATGTCCCTCTCGCGATTGTGCCATTTGTCCACATGGAAAGTAATCAATCTGTATATTTGCACCCTCTGAGACGTTTACAAAAATTGTGCCACCCCAAAAAATACTCTGCTTTTACTATTGTGGGAATAAAGATGGGAGTGTAAACGGGCATGGTGAAAAGGGTAAAAGCCATTCTTCTAAGTCCTAGATATTAATCAATTTAGGACCCCCCCCCCCCCCCCCCCCCAATTCATTAAATTACTGCTAAGGCAGTTATGTGACATCACAATACAGAGCTTTTGCACTGCAATACTTTTTGTGTTTGTAAATGACCAACAGGCACAGTTTCATATGAACCAGATTAGCGGTGTTCAGAACACATTATCTACCTTGATGATCCGATCTCCAGTCTGCACACCAGCTCGCATGGCAGCTCCATCTAAAGAAAAGAAAAGTGATCCAACACGGTCAAACCTTTTCCCAACAAGAGTCGTAATAAGTGTTGCTTCCGAATAGTTGCGCAAATATATAACTTGATTTTTATTAAATCGACTTTTTTGTAGTCTTGCAAGTTGAGCGTAACACTGGTTTGCAGTCAGCTTTCTATGACGTATAAACCAGTGGTGGGAACATGCAGCCCTTAAGTTTCAGCGTAGTGAATTCACAAAGCCTAGATGATGGCATCTCTTTATTCAATAACCAGTAACAGTCAATCATTGCTCTGCTTCTTATGATCTGAAACTGCGTCATCATAATGGGCTACAAGTGTAGCAGAGTAGGTGTAATTGTACCTTTTAAATTCATAATGCTTCGCTGTAAAGTGCAGCCTGCTTAAGTGACCAAGCACGGTGGCTAAGTGGTTAGCACCTCTGCCTTACAGCACTGGGGTCATGAGTTCAATTCCCGACCATGGCCTTATCTGTGTGGAGTTTGTATGTTCTCCCTGTGTTTGCGTGGGCTTCCTCCGGGTGCTCCGGTTTCTTCCCACACTCCAAAAACATACTAGTAGGTTAATTGGCTGCTATCAAAATTGACCCTAGTCTGTCTGTGTGTGTGTGTGTGTATATGTTAGGGAATTTAGACTGTAAGCTCCAATGGGGCAGGGACTGATGTGAGTGAGTTCTCTGTACAGCGCTGCGGAATCAGTGGCGCTATATAAATAAATGATGATGATGAAGGGTCTCAATTACTGTCTTTATAAAACCATCATGTTGTCCATAATTGCAAAGGATCAAGTTATGTAAGGTAACCATAATTTGCTATGTTGGAAAGAACTCTAGATTATTTATATACATTATAAGATGTTGAAAACTGAAACAATTTGTTTAACTTAATCTACCTTGAATTAGCACAGATACAGACTGCCATAAAAGGACACGGAACTCAAAGAAACAAAAATAGGGGACAATTCACCCGTCCTGCTGCATAGCTACAAGCAAATTAGTAGATCTGGGATAAGTGTATGGCTTTACATCTAATAATGCCTGCATTAGAAAGCTGTAATTCTTTCAGATCACCTGACAAATTAGACGATCTCAAAAGTAGCTGGTCATATAGGGAACCAGTGTTTACAAAACTGCTAACATATCACAAGTGACAGCGCCACTATTGCAGGCTCTATAGTTATTGCTGCCTAGCCCAAGCACTAAAATCTTTTCAGAAATTGTAACAGTTGCTATCATTCTAGACAATTTAATTATCCCAGCATGGGGCAAAACACTAGCATAACAGAATCCACACTGTGCCAGTGATTCTGACTTAAACTGGGCTTAATTTAGTTTAAAGTAATAAATGTTTTTCCTAGTGTTAAAGGTTTCTGGTTTGGTAAGGAGTTACTATGAACAAGGGTTCCCATGGACCCATGGATATACAGGAAGCGAAATGTTGCTGCACGCTAAGGGTAGCTTGGACGTCTCTATAAACTATTTAAACCAGGTAGGAACATGTAATTTCAGATATGTACTATTTTGATTAGTGCCTTGAGAGAAGAAAGCTCTGACATTCTGAAACGGTGGCCCTAAAAAATGTTTGTAACTTAACATACACTCGGAATGCAGTACTTGATTTAAATACAAATATCCCTCTCTCTCTATCTATCTCTATCTATCAATCATACTTGCCAACTCTCCCGTAATGTCCGGGAGACTCCCGAAATTCGGGTTGGTCTCACGGATTCCCGGGAGAGGTGGCAAATCTCCCGCATCCCGCAATAACGGGGCTAAAATGATGCGATTTGCGGTGAATCGCGTCATTTTGGCCCTGCCCCCGCGACAAAACAGCATATTTGACACGGGGGAGGGGCCTAAATGACACGATTCACCGTGCCCCGCCTGTCCTCTAGACACGCCCTTCTCCCGGATACTACTTGCCAAAGGTAGGCAAATATATATATATATATATATATATATATATATATATATATATATATATATATATATACACATATATATATATATATATATACACATACATACATACATACATTATATATATATATATACACACACACACACACATACATATATATATATACAAGCACTATGTGAGTACATTATTAATGTCCACACTGTGGCTTTCATTATTTGGCTTCCCACAAAACTACTCCTTCACAGGATTTTCCTTTTTCTCAGCAACAATCTAAAAGCTACTAATGCAATAAATTTTAATTTTGCAAATATGTATAATAAACAAGCAGTATTTTTACCATGTGCAATTAAGAACCAGAATTGCTTGCTTGCACAGTAATGCATAATGAGGCCAAACTAGTATTTTTATTTTCAGATATCTAATTTAATAAATTAATGGCAGGAATCAATTCTTAGTAATCTACTTTTAACGGACAACATGCTTTGCTCATCTAGAAAAAAAGTGGTTGATACGGGCTCACATCTGACACGCAGAGGAACATAAAAATAAAATTAAATCAGAAATCTATAGTTCCCTCTAGTCGAGTTATGTTTTCCCCAAGCATACGTAAAAAAAATTTCAAAACAGAAAAAAATCCCTGATATGGCGCCAATAAAATAGATCAACCAATTTATAAATAGATCTTAGGAAAATAAAAAATACTAATTGAAATACCCAAAAATATATAAC
This sequence comes from Mixophyes fleayi, assembly GCF_038048845.1. Classification (NCBI taxonomy): domain Eukaryota; kingdom Metazoa; phylum Chordata; class Amphibia; order Anura; family Limnodynastidae; genus Mixophyes; species Mixophyes fleayi. Next base: position 52,089,306 of record NC_134412.1, on the reverse strand, counting down.
TACTGACAAAGGGCAAGCTGCTGCATAAACCAAGGTGGCTGCGCCCACCAACACACACGTGACACCAAAAAAAACGTTTGCAGCGCTAAAGATTAGACTAGTCCATAGATGATAATATCTCCGCAAAAAAGTCCCATTACATTTAAATATTCCCTCCTTCAATTTCAAAGTATGTTACATTGTTCAAAAAATAGTCTTATTTTTTAATACTGCTTTCCTGAACGCTAATAATACATTTGATATGTTTCAATGTTTATATCATATCAGTGTCCCTTCTATACTCTAAGCCCTAGGTTCCCAAACTGTGTGCCGCGGCTCCCAGGGGTGCCGTGGCACTGTCACAGGTGTGCCGTGGACAGGAAGAGGAAGAAAACAAACAAAATAAATTTACCAATCTGGTGGCTCCCGGGACCCAGCATCCTCTCTCCTGCCACTTGTCACTGAATGACGAGAGTGATGACGTCACACCCGGCATTCAGTGGGAAGCGAGGAGGAAGGATGCTGGGTCCCGGGCGCTGCGCGAATTGGTAAGTTTTTTTCCTCTCTTCCTGGCCACGGCGGGATGCAGAGGGGTCAGAGCGTGGATGCAGAGGGGGCACAGTGTGAGTTAGCTATAAATTATTATGACAAATATAATTGAAAAAAATATATAAAAATATTATTTTCCCTTGGATTTATGTGTATTATTTTTGCATACAACAAAATAAGTATTTCTGTCCTGAACTAAATACTTATTACGTTTATTTGACTACTTATAAAACGGAACTGCTCGGTAATTATTTTGGAGGAGTGCCTTCAAAAAATTATGGAGACTAAGGGTGCCGCGAACTGCAAAAGTTTGGGAACCACTGCTCTAAGCTATAGATGTTCAGCTCTTGAAGACTTTGCTGGTAAGTTGTGTTATGCAGCTCATGCTCATATTAAAAGCATTTATACAATTTAGTCCACACTTATTTTTTCTAAATAAATACACATTTGTATTAGACCTGGTACACACTACAGGGTTTTCAGCAAATTACTGGACCAGTCACACAATAAACGACTGTTCAATCCAATATTTCATTAGTGTGTACGCTCCCACAATCATATCTTATCATACCAAAGCACATCATATTGTTTGATTTCATTTTTAAATCAGACTAAAAATCTTGTTCAACCTTGGAACAATGTCGTTCCAATCCCGCACTGTATATGCACTCACGATCGCCAGTGTCTATACTATAGATCTCTATGGAACGTGCAGAGTCACAATCTTTTCAGTCGATGGTTACGAAAGATGAAGAGCACAGATCTGAAGGCAAATCATCATCATCATTTATTTATATAGCGCCGGGAAATTCCGAAGCGCTTTACAATTGGGATCAAACATTAATAAAACAATACTGGGTAATACATACAGACAGAGAGGTAAGAGAACCCTGCTCGCAAGCTTACAATCTATGGGACAATGGGAGTTTGAAACACAAAGGCATGTGCTACATCATATTGCACATTTACCTTTGCATCCTAGCTGGTCCAAAATATTGAGTGGGCTGTGTGATCAGTCACACAGCAATGTTGGTCAGAGGGTTGTTGTCTTGTGTTAGCTGTGTACAGGTTGGTAATAGGGTAACCTAGGAAGATTAAGAGGGAGGTAGAGAAATATCATAAGTTTGTCTGAAGAGGTGGGTTTTCAGAGAAAGCTTAAAAAGTTTGAAGACTAGAGGAAAGTCTTAATGTGCGAGGAAAGGGAATTCCACAAAGTGGGTGCAGCCCTGTAACCGGGAATGGTAGAATGTGATGAGGTTGGAAGAGAGACGCAGATCTTGCACAGAATGGAGGTGTCGAGTTGGGAGATATTTTGAGACAAGTGAGGAGATATATGTCCGTGCAATTTTGTTGATGGCCTTGTTTAGTGTGTACATATGAATCGGCATGCTGATCAGGACTTTTTTTTGGTTTCCAGTCATTGGTAAAATTGTTAGTGATATTGCATCGTGAGAATTTTTCTGTAGTGTGTACCCAGCCTTACCCCTTGTGTAGAATCAACTCTGTTATGTGCAAAAAGACATACTTTTGAAGGCTTTTCTCTGAGGATACCAGCCTTTCATCTGAGCTTAATGCACTGAATACAATACTCTAGCTCTTGTTCTGTCGTCAAACCATTATCTATTTCATTATCAGAATCAATTGCAGCGATTTTCAGTTTCTTCATTGTGAATTTATTGCGGCACATGTATCATATGCCTTGCTAAAATCCAAGTAAGCTGGGATGGGGGGGTGATGTAGCCTGGATGAGCATGGACTGGGGGTCCTCTGCAAGAATCCGGCATGTTCATCCTGATTCTCCAGTCCATTTTGTTACCCACTTATCATAAAGTGGTTGCCTAACGATTTTCTACCTCTCAACTGCTTCAGTCTCATCCACATACCTATGGTTGCTGTTTCTAGCATCAACATAAGCACAACCACATGCAGACAATTTCCTGTACTGGGTCCTTCTCAATGCTGCGTGGTCTGGGGGAGACACAGTGAGGACCAGTGACTGCTCTACTTCTGGGAGGGGACAGGAGTCGTAGACGCAGCTTGTTCTCCTGCATGCTGGACGGACGGAGGTGTTTTTTTCCCGACCCTGGGGCACCTAATAAATCTCCGCTCGGAAATAGATAGTGGCAGCTACAGGGTCAAAGACTCTGCACGCTCACTGTGAGCGATATTGGCCTATCAGCAATACCCTTCCCTGACATACCCTACACTATTTAACTCTATATGCCAATATCTGGACTTAACATGGGGTCTTTTCTTATGCACATTTTGGCACTTTTATGATAACTTTCTGCCTGACACCTGCCTGTGCCACAGTTTGTGCTTTCCTTGCTGGCTAGACTATCTGGATTAACTTCTTGCATTGTAACCCAAGGGGCTGTGTGCAATTGCTATGGAGTGTGCCTCGGGCTGCCTCTTTATTGAATTTGTTTGGCGCATCAGTATCTGTTACCCAAGTCCACTTACCTGCTTCAACTCAGCAGCATTTATGCTTTTGTCAATCTCTCCCCCCTCCACCTCCCCAATATCCCTATACTCTTATCTACCACAGTGTTTGGAGGTCTGGTGCTCTCTAGTTGGCCTGTTCTTGCTGTATTTACCCGCAGTGGTTCCGTTTCCGTGATGGGAAAGTCCAGCTAATCTGCTGCGGCAGATCGCTTGAAGAGGTTTGCCAAATCCTCTATGTCGTCCAACTCAGAAAACACACAGGTTACCTCTCAACGACCTACTCTTCCTGTGCCTTCTCTTCAACAAGTGTTGGTGGCTATTTCGGAATAGGAGAAGCGTGTGACTGACCACATTGAGGAAGTGTGAGTGAGTTGTTGAAGCTGAACACAGGATTTCTACTTTGGAAATTTTACCTCTCATGTGGGTAGACATGTAATGTTTTCAAGCAAAAGCTTTTGGATCTGGAAAGCAGGCTCTGTGTGAATATACATTTTGTTGGCCTCTGTGAGCGTGCTGCAGGTTCCAATCCATAGATCTTTCTGGAATGTTAGGTTATGTAGATGTTTGGAAGAGAGGCATTTACCCAATAATTTGCAATGGAAAGAGTGCATCGTCTGCCAGCGCAGCCTCTAGAACCTGGGCATGTACTTTCTTAGCAACATTCTGAAATTGGCCAGGCAACACGGACCATTGAAAGTGAAAATCAGTCTGTGGCTGTTCTTTACTTGGGAAGACAAAACAGAAATTGCTTTTCTCCAGGCACACGATGTATGAAAAGTGGTAGTATGATGGCCTATTTAACCAAAAATGAATTGGCCCATAGATTTATCAGTTTTTTTGGATAGTTGAGGTGATATCCACACTCATACTGCCAGCATCAGGAAGGTGTTTTTACATATTATGAACACTTATACAGTTCACAACTGTTTATGCCCCCAACAACTTTGTGACTATGTAGTCATCATCCGCTCTTTATATAGTGCCACTAATTTCGCAGTACTGTATAACTCACTCACATCAGTCCCTACCCCCATTGGAGCTTACAGTCTAAACTCCCTAACACACACAGGCAGTCTAGGGTCAATTTGATTGTAGCCAAGTAACCTACTAGTATGTTTTTTGAGTGTGGGAGAAAAGCACAGCACCAGGAGGAAACTGAAGAAAACACGGGGAGCACACACAAACTCCGCACAGAAAAGGCCATGGTCAGGAACTGAACTGATGAACCCAGCGATGTGAGGCAGAAGTGTTAACCACGAAGCCACAGCGCTGACGCCTTATTGAATTTGTTTGGTGCATCGGTATCTGTTACCTCAGTCCATTCACTGCTTCCACTGCGACAGCAGCATTCATACGTTTGTCAGTAATTTTCCCCTTCACCTCCCCGATATCCCTATACTCTTCTCTACCACAGTGTCCAAACTAACCTGTCCAAGCTCTCTTCTGAGGCTGTAGACCAGGCCTGTCCAACCGGCGGCCCTTCAGGTGTTGTGAAACTACAAGTCCCAGCATGCCCTTCCAGCTATCAACTGGTTGTCTACTGGCAAAGCTTGCTGGGACTTGTAGTTTCACAACACCTGGAGAGCCGCAGGTTGCCTACCCCTGCTGTAGACCTTCTAGAAGCTTCCAATACTCTAGTAGAAACTGATGCACCTACATCCGGGTTTCCCCTTTTCGTGTATGAAAAAAATGTGGATCCTTTGTCATCCTGAAGATTAAGGACACATTTAATAGTTTGGAGGTGTTCTTCCCCGTCTAGGTCCCAAGCCCTAATTATGGTCATGCCCAAACCTGGGAAGAACCCTCTTCTTCCAGAGTCCTACAGCCCCATTTCATTGTTGACCATTCACGTTAAGATCCTTGCCAAAATATTTGCCACAGAGTTAAACGTAATATCTTAGGTAGTCCACCCAGACCATGCTGGTTTTGTGCCAGGGAAAGCAACTATAACTAAACTTTGGAGACTCTTCAAGTACCTTCTCCCTATATTTTACAGGGGAATTCGCTTATCCTTACAGCTAGATGGGAAGCTGACCTGGGTTACCTTAGGGAGGAGGACTGGACCACTATGCTTGGTAATGCCAGTTTTGCTACTTCATGCACCAGGTTTCGCCAGATCCAAATTATATCTGTTGCACAGAGTTTGCTGTACTCCTGTGCGACTACTGAAATTGGGAAGAAGACATGACTTTAAAGTGGAATGGCATTGTCTGGTTTTCTGGCATCTCCTCTGGTCCTGTCCGGAAGCCAGGCACTTCTGGGCAGCAATTAGGACAGTGCAGCAGGCACCTCATTGGCAGATATCAGTACATCCCCACTGGAAAGCTATATGCTGCCTGACATTTGCATGCTCCCTTAAGGATACAACTAAAGGGTATACTGAACATTTGCTGCAATAGAGGAACTCAGCCCCCTCATTTATTATCTGCTATTATAGCTATCTGCAGTGCCGTAACTAGACATTTCGGTGCCCTGGGCGAGACAGGGCACCGGCGCCCCCCTTCGAAGTGGGAGTGACATTTGCCAAGTGGGTGTGGCCAACCTAATGTGGGGGTGTGGCTAGAACTTTACTGAAAGAATTCTGTTACACATATTTGCAAATGCATGATATATATATCTATCAGAGCCAGATTTACACCTCATGGGGCCCTAGGCAAGATATTGGTTTGGGCCTCCCCCTTCACACACACAGTGGCCCCTCACATACACATAATACACACACACACAGTGGCCCCTCACATACAGAGCTGGATTAAGGCTTTAGGGGGCCCGGGGCACTTAAGGCAGGGGGGCTCCTATGATGTAGCATGGTCATCATTTTAGACAAATAAACAGGCAATACAGTGTGCACTACTGTTAGGTGCACAGTTCTGCCTTCACGAGCAGTACACGGTGAAGCGGGACATACCTCCCAACTGTTCTAAGCGAGACAGTCATCCAAATTTGGGACTGTCCCACCAGATGCAGGACAGTTGGAAGACTGTCCTGCTCTCTCCTACCTGTTCTTGTCACTGTCACCACTTGTGGCTGCTGGTGTCTTTAGCTCATTTGCTGGTTGTCTGCATTCCAATTACTCCATCTTAAATTCATAGGACCCACTATTAAATTAAATAGCCCCACCATCACCCCACAAATAAAATAGCACCCAATAATTAGCCGCCACGTGCACTCCACAATTAAATTAATAGCCTACCTACATTATATTAAGACCCCCCTCCCTCCCTCACTACATTCATAGAAGTGTTTATACTTTATACAGAGTTAAACAAATCAGTTATGTGAAAGTAGAGATTTTAAAAAAAACTAGCTGTTGCCATTGCTTAATTACTAATTTATGCAGAATGGTCTTAATATTTTGACATTTTATCAACTAGATTAGTCTGTAATTCTAATCTGCTTGTAATTTGGCTGGTGTTTGGGCACAAAATACTGGCCCATAATTGAATCAATTCATCTTTTTTGGTCCAGAAATATAAACATTTACATTTTCTCTATTATCATTTACAAAAGCCCTTTGTAAATGTGAAAAATATATTTTCCTACTGGAATCAGCAAACGGCCCAAAGAAGCATGAAGTACTGCTACGTGTATAATTCTTCATACTTTAAAAAAATTGTAACACTGGCGTATGCAATGAATCATCACAAATGATCTGATCCTATGTGTGAGCTCACTAGTTCTGCAGTACATGTATTTCCATGGGAGGTACACGTTGAAACACACACACTAATAACACTCACCATTCATCCGCGCCGAGCGCTCTCTGCAGCCCATGGGTCATGTGTCATGTGTCAGCCAGCTACCACACTAGCCCCTCCCCCCTCTCGCGGCATCCGACCTCCCCCCCCCCCTCCCCCGACTCGCGGCACCCCCCCCCCCCCCCCCCGCGAGTCGCGGGGGGGGGGGGTGCCGCGAGTCGGGGGAGGGGCCACAAATTATTATTATTTTTTTTAATTTATTTTTTTTTTAATTTATTTTTTACTCTGTGCCAGAAGGTAAGGTAGCGGGCGGCTGCTGCGCCCCCCCTCGGGCTTGCGCCCTGGGCGACGGCACCGCCCGCACCACCCTAGTTACGGCTCTGGCTATCTGTATGCTACATTTGGAGCAGGGTATTCTGAGACGTTCACATATACAGAGGCTTATTGACATCTTTCAATCTACAGACTGTGTGGGAACTACTGTAGCTGACAAGTAGACATATTCAGCATTATCTGCTTATTGATATTTTGAAAAGCTGCACCTTTCTCCATCTGTAATCTTTTCTTGTATACAAGTGAATGTATTTCTCACATAAGGACTGTGTCTGGAAACTTTCTATTTGCTGTGTGCCACTAGCTGCATGTAACTTGTAATTCTTTTCTTTACTATTCTACTGCTGCACTGGATACAGTCCGTACTACCACTACTTACAACAGGTACCCCCTTTTCTATTTGGTGACATTGTTGCTGTCTGGAAACTATTGGCAAGCCATCTACTCGTTAAGTGTGAGTGTGGGCAGCTCAGTTGCCTAGTGGTTAGCACTTCTGCCTCACAGCACTGGGTTCGATTCCCGACCATGGTCTTATCTGTGTGGAGTTTGTATGTTCTCCCTGTGTTTGCGTGGGTTTCCTCCCACACTCCAAAAACATACTGGTAGGTTAATTGGCTGCTATCCAAATTGACCCTATTATCTCTCTCTGTCTGTGTGTGTGTGTATGTATGTTAGGGAATTTAGACTGTAAACTCCAATGGGGCAGAGACTGATGTGAATGAGTTCTCTGTACAGCACTGTGGAATTAGTGGCGCTATATAAATAACTGATGATGAGTGTTCTTTCCATTGACACATTAATCTCCTCCTTTCCGCAAGAAGAAAGAATGGGAAAGAATAACCTAGCAACTGCTGTTGCAGCGTGGCTTGAAAATTTATGCACGTAACTCAGTAGCCAACAATGCGGGAGAACCCTCTGGTTGAGCTCAGCAGCCCACCAGTTACACAAATTCACCCTGTTCCCTGCCTGGAAACTAGTCATCTCTCCAACAGCTTTTGGAGGCTTCAGAAAAGCGTGTTACTGAATGGATAGGTGTAGTCTAATCAGATCTATCCTTAAATTAGATAAGATTTTCACAAAAAAGGATGGAAAGAGTGGGAGAAGTGGAGCACAGGGTCTCCATTCTATAGGATGTCACTACGCCTATGAGAGAAGATATATTAAATCTCATCTCCCAATTCAATGTTTTGAAACAAAAGCATTCAGACTTAGAAGGAACATAAGATTTGTGGGCTTACTGGAGATAGCAGAGGGCTCCCACCCTGAAACTTTTCTCCATTGATGGCCAACGCAAACACATGGAACGGAAGCTTTCACACTGCAGTTTGCTGTGGAAAGGGCTCATCAGCTCCCTGCACAACCAGATGCCTCACTACGTATATTCATAATAGGGTTACTTCACTTTAAGGATCGAGACAAAACCCTCTAACTGCTCAGACAAAATGTTCTGTTGAAGTTTCCCGATATTCCCTCGGAGGTACAAGATAGTCATGTGCAATTCACACTAATAAAAAAACCAAAAAACGATTTAGCGAATTACAGCTTCCATAATCTAAGCCGGCGGTTCCCAAACTGTGCGCCGCGGCTCCCAGGGGTGCCGCGGCGCTGTCGCAGGGGTGCCGCGCGCCAGCCATAAAAAAAAAACCAAACAGAAACACTAACCAATCCGCGCGGCGCTGGGACTCAGCATCCTCCTCTCTCACGCAGCTGTCATATCAGTGACAGCTGCTGCGTGAGAGAGGAGGATGCTGGGTCCCAGCGCCGCGCGGATTGGTAAGTGTTTCTGTTTGGTTTTTTTATGGCTGGCGCGCGGCAGAGGGGCAAAGTGAGAGAGGACAGAGGAGAGTGACAGGAGAGGGACAGAGGAGAGGGACAGCGTGACAGGAGAGGGACAGAGGAGAGGGACAGAGGAGAGGGACAGAGGAGAGGGACAGAGGAGAGGGACAGAGGAGAGGGACAGGGGAGAGGAGGGGGAGAGGAGGGGGACAGAGGAGAGGGACAGAGGAGAGGGACAGAGGAGAGGGACAGAGGAGAGGGACAGAGGAGAGGGACAGAGGAGAGGGACAGAGGAGAGGGACAGAGGAGAGGGACAGAGGAGAGGGACAGAGGAGAGGGACAGAGGAGAGGGACAGAGGAGAGGGAGAGGAGGGGGACAGAGGAGAGGGACAGAGGAGAGGGAGAGGAGGGGGACAGAGGAGAGGGACAGAGGAGAGGGACAGAGGAGAGGGACAGAGGAGAGGGACAGAGGAGAGGGACAGAGGAGAGGGACAGAGGAGAGGGACAGAGGAGAGGGACAGAGGAGAGGGACAGAGGAGAGGGACAGAGGAGAGGGACAGAGGAGAGGGACAGAGGAGAGGGACAGAGGAGAGGGACAGAGGAGAGGGACAGAGGAGAGGGAGAGGAGGGGGGCAGAGGAGAGGGAGAGGAGGGGGGCAGAGGAGAGGGAGAGGAGGGGGGCAGAGGAGAGGGAGAGGAGGGGGGCAGAGGAGAGGGAGAGGAGGGGGACAGGAGAGGGACAGAGGAGAGGGACAGGAGGGGGACAGAGGAGAGGGACAGGAGGGGGACAGAGGAGAGGGACAGGAGGGGGACAGAGGAGAGGGACAGGAGGGGGACAGAGGAGAGGGACAGGAGGGGGACAGAGGAGAGGGACAGGAGGGGGACAGAGGAGAGGGACAGGAGGGGGACAGAGGAGAGGGACAGGAGGGGGACAGAGGAGAGGGACAGGAGGGGGACAGAGGAGAGGGACAGGAGGGGGACAGAGGAGAGGGACAGGAGGGGGACAGAGGAGAGGGACAGGAGGGGGACAGAGGAGAGGGACAGAGGAGAGGGACAGGAGGGGGACAGAGGAGAGGGACAGGAGGGGGACAGAGGAGAGGGACAGGAGGGGGACAGAGGAGAGGGACAGGAGGGGGACAGAGGAGAGGGACAGGAGGGGGACAGAGGAGAGGGACAGAGGAGAGGGACAGAGGAGGGGGACAGAGGAGAGGGACAGCGGAGAGTGCCAGGAGGGGGACAGCGGAGAGTGCCAGGAGGGGGACAGCGGAGAGTGCCAGGAGGGGGACAGCAGAGAGTGACAGGAGGGGGACAGAGGAGAAGGACAGCGTGACAGGAGGGGGACAGAGGGGAAGGACAGCGTGACAGGAGGGGGACAGAGGGGAAGGACAGCGTGACAGGAGGGGGACAGAGGAGAGTGACAGGAGGGGGACAGAGGGGAGTGACAGGAGGGGGACAGAGGGGAGTGACAGGAGGGGGACAGAGGGGAAGGACAGCGTGACAGGAGGGGGACAGAGGGGAAGGACAGCGTGACAGGAGGGGGACAGAGGGGAAGGACAGCATGACAGGAGGGGGACAGAGGGGAAGGACAGAGTGACAGGAGGGGGACAGAGATGAAGGACAGCGTGACAGGAGGGGGACAGAGATGAAGGACAGCGTGACAGGAGGGGGACAGAGGAGAGTGACAGAAGAGGGACAGAGGAGAAGGACAGCGTGACAGGAGGGGGACAGAGGAGAGTGACAGGAGGGGGACAGAGGGGAAGGACAGCGTGACAGGAGGGGGACAGAGGGGAAGGACAGCGTGACAGAAGGGGGACAGAGATGAAGGACAGCGTGACAGGAGGGGGACAGAGGAGAGTGACAGGAGGGGGACAGAGGGGAAGGACAGCGTGACAGGAGGGGGACAGAGGGGAAGGACAGCGTGACAGGAGGGGGACAGAGGGGAAGGACAGCGTGACAGGAGGGGGACAGAGGGGAAGGACAGCGTGACAGGAGGGGGACAGAGGGGAAGGACAGGAGGGGGACAGAGGGGAAGGACAGGAGGGGGACAGAGGGGAAGGACAGCGTGACAGGAGGGGGACAGAGGGGAAGGACAGCGTGACAGGAGGGGGACAGAGGGGAAGTACAGCGTGACAGGAGGGGGACAGAGGGGAAGGACAGCGTGACAGGAGAGGGGGACAGCGTGACAGGAGAGGGGGACAGCGTGACAGGAGAGGGGGACAGCGTGACAGGAGAGGGGGACAGCGTGACAGGAGAGGGGGACAGCGTGACAGGAGAGGGGGACAGCGTGACAGGAGAGGGGGACAAAATACTTCGGGTTGCTTAAAGTTTGCGTGCTATGGTTTATGTTTTTCTCATTTCAAAAAGCAATAAAAATATACCCAATTTAAAAAAAAAAAAAAAAAGTTTTTTTTTATTCTGCCAATAATTTTCCTATGGTAAACACCACGTTTACTAGGATATCCATTAAATTCTAAATACAATTATTTACGCTAATACTGTACCAGTCAATTTGTGAAACATTACCGGTCAATAAAAATCAGGGACAATAGGAGAGAAAATTAGACAGCTGACTGAGTAAAAAGCGTGACTTCAACTAAATTTAATGAAGTCAACAATAGTGGAGGTTTACCTTCTTTAACTGACTGAACAAAGACTGGGTTATCCCCGCTGACCGTCAGCCCGAAACCATTTTCATCTCGTTGAATTATCACACAGCGCTGAACTAAACCTGAAGACAAATGAGAATTTGGAAGTCATGAGACAAAGGACGGGAACATAAAATTAAAAGAGCCAAACATTTAAAAAAACAAAAAAAAACAGGCATATAAATATATGCAAAAACATAACTGCACCCCATTACTTCTTTGTGTCCTCAGACATTGTACTGGTCACGCATTAAAATGTTAACTGCATAAATTGCCAAGTAATAACTGTAGAGGAATAAAAGGTTCTGGAAAATAAGGTATTCCTGTGGAGAGCTACAAACTCAGTCTGTAAGGCACTGCTTTTTTCCCCCCTTCCAAACCAGTGCATAACAATCTCAATAAACACTTGGGGCTAGATTTACTAAACTGTGGGTTTGAAAAAGTGGAGATGTTGCCTATTGCAACCAATCAGATTCTAATTATTATTTATTCAGTACATTCTACAAAATGACAGCTAGACTCTGATTGGTTGCTTTTGGCAACATCTCCACTTTTTCAAACCTGCTGTTTAATAAATATACCCCATGGTATTTAAATGATGATTAAAAGGGGCGAAAAAACAATTTAAAGGGAAGAAAGAACATTGAAAAATGTCAACTAAAACACCACTTAAAAATAAAATCACTTACATGTGAGAATGCAAATGAGAAAAAATAAAAAATAAATAAATCAGTTAATGTGTAGAGGTATCTAAATGTCATGCATTGTGAATGTAACTATGAATAATTTGCAGCTATTCTAAAGGCGAAGTACTAAAGGCAAATGACAACAATGCAAGGTGCATGTACAAATATTAATTAATGAATAAAAATATTCCTTTACAACTGCATGTCTCTTAATTGGGCACGAGTACCAAGTGTGCGGTAGTCAAGTTCTCTGGAAAGGATGATCTGTTGATAAATTCTGCATCTCCGAGTTATTTGTGTGGACTGGAGCAATTTACTGTAGTCTGTTAATCACATTACAATTTCTGCACCTCTCCTCTAATTTAAGTGCTTAGATATTGCTTCTCATCTATTCTGCATTTAGCGGGGTGACTGTCCAGTTATATCAATAAGATTTAAATTTGGACCAAAATTCTGTGTGTGTGTGTGTGTTTGGTTGTACATTGTAGACAATGTCAGAATTGCAGCTGTTTATATTAGCATGATAATTTCAACTACAGTCAACTTTTGCTATTAGTTGTAACATATGCATACATACTGAGACTAATGCCCCCCCCACCGCCGCCATCCCTCCTGTATTTAATTTCCTACCACCAGAACATGTACATCTAAATCTTACTTCTCCTCCATCAATCTCCCTCCCCGCTAATCATTTCAAAAAATCCATGTAATATAATTATCCCAAACAGTCCTTTCCTGGCACTACCCTTAATTCACTGTCTCCTGCCACTTCTTACCTCATATATAAAAAAGTGTCAGAAAGTTGGGGATTCGTCTGCTACCAAAAATCCTGCTGCTGCTCTGGACCATTCATATGCTGTGCATCGTGGTGAGGATTTCACCGAATCACCTCAGTGACACTGAGCAGCAGCATAGTGTGTGATACCAGAGTCATCCACTACTCTACCCGCTGCTTGGATTTGAAAAACGTGTATACTGTTAAATCCAGTCATCTCTGTGGTATGCATGCATGTGTGTGCATATATATATATATATATATATATATATATATATATATATATATATATATATATATATATATAAATATCCATATCTATCTATATCTATTTCCAATATGCTCGGTTTATTTAAGAGCTGGTTTAAAGGACAATGGATGGAATGGAGAAGAGAAGGTGAGCCGTTTCAACCAATTTGGTTTTTCTGACCTCCCAGTCTAGTAACAGGTTGCAGCTACGAATGAAGTGACAAATGGTGACAGAGATCACCCAAAGAAGGTTGGTTAGCGAGGCACTCCAGTCCAAATTTAAAAACAATTTTTTTATTAATAATTATATTAAAATCTAATAATCAGGTTTCGAAAGGTCGGCGAAATATTAAAAATAAAGAAAGTGATAAAGTTGTGAATAATAAGTGTTAAAAAATATAACAATAGTCCCTTTAGGGAAGCCGGTCACAATGATATATATTATATACTATATATTATTGATAAGTCACATAATTTGCTTTGCATGCTATCAGGCTCTATTTATCCTTTATTATCGATTTTGCACTTATAAAACGATAGACAGTAATTTTTGGGGATAACCAAATGGATATGCATTATGTCATATGATAGCCAGTTACTAATAATATAATATATGGTACCCGGTACCAGAAGAGATCACATTATGCAATACTTCAACCAAGACAACATCAAGAGAAGGAATCCACTAATTTACAACAGTGGGAACTCTGAAATAAACCCTGACATATGAGGATACCCCATTTATGTAAAAAAATCACAGAGGGACTGTGAAGGTTGTTCAAGGAGTACCTTGATTTACCACCCTCAGACCGATGGTTTCACAATCATCTATTGCTGTAACCATTTAATTTGCTATATAAGAGACACCCCATTTACCCCCATCTATTAATTTTTTGTATAAAATAAAGTATAAAAATTCCTAAAACGGTTTCATTGTCACCCAAACCTCCCTATCTGTTAGTAACCTTTCATAGTATAACATCCATTTCATAAGTAAACGAGCTATAGCTGTTAAAGTGCACAACAAATTCTGTATGCAATTTGTTTCTAGAAAGGAATATAAGGTTTCTATAAGGTTTTACTTTAGCAGACATGACAGTTACTAACTATAAAAGGATTGATTGTTTTCTATAAAACCATATAATAAAAATCAAAGGGGGTATTCAATTGTTAGCGTTAACGAAAAAAACCAGCGCTCAAAAAAATATTACCATTTATACGGTAATATTGCGCGCGAAAAGCGTTAATACGGTAGTTTACTCGCGGAATTTCAGATCGCCGCTCAGGGAGCAGCGAGCTGAAATTCCGCGAGTAATTACCGTATTAACGCTAAGATTTTTTGAGCGCTCGTTTTTTTTCGTTAACGCTAACAATTGAATACCCCCCAAAGACTTGTTCCATTAAAACTCTCTCAAGTGTAAGCAGTTTAACGTACTATCTTGTAGAATAACAGAATGTTATTGAAATAAACACAGAGTCCATGTATCTTTGAAATGTAAAACAATTTAAATATGAAAAAGGTGAATAATTATATGAAAAATGTGCAAAAAAAATGAAACGGATTCCAATGAATGAACAATAATGTAATTTGCTGTTCAGTACAAATTCTTTGTAACCTGCGGCTGTGCATCCTGAGAATTTTGTTCAATGTGTCTTTGACCTTTTTGGTTAAAAAGGGTATGCAGTGAAATCAGGACTGGGTTTCCTCGATAACTGTCTGCATTGACTTCATTGGCAGTGCCCGCTTACTCCTAGAACCATTTTAGTTTATCTTGCGAGTCTAAGCCTTATACAAATCATAAGATACAAGGTCTTGGGTAAAAAGAAAATAGGCTGGCAAACCAGTGTGCTTCATTACAAGTACCGCTCTATAAAAGGGGCTTGTTTCATTTAAAAAACAAGCCTTCCATTGAAAATACCAAATGGTGTCTTTTCCCAATAGCAAGGTGGCTGCTAGCCCTGTGGCGTATGTGTGGTCCAAACATTTGCCTTTGCTACTACGTCATCGGTATGGATCATGTAAATCAAAATGCTTGTGGGGAATATTGGTGGTGTTGTTGGAATATAATACTCTTTGCCTTACTCATCAGATTGAATTGTTGAAATAGCCAAGTTGACAGTGTATTTCAGACAGCATATTTAACAAAATTTCTGATGTTGCTAGTCAAGCTGGAGATCACCTTCCTCATGTCTATAATCTCCCTTTCCAATTTTTCTGAAGCTGCTGATGCCCCACAATTGCATTTACCAAAATATAGTGATCGTGTCATGATGGAAAATTGGGATAATAAGTAATCGGCAAAGGGAGTGGAATACACTCTCCCCCATTTAAAAGCAATTCCTCCCACATTGCTTCACCATTTGTCAAGATCACATACTACTAAATACATACTGTACCAAAGTAGACAGACTGTAGCCATTTCTAGCGACAGGTTCAGAGTTGAAAAGGTCATCCACAGACATGGCAATAACTGAAGTAGATGTCTACTTTGAATTGTTTTTTACATTTCTACAACCCTCTGCCCTGCTGGAGGCTTGCACATCCTCTGTTTTCTTGACCCTCTATGAGAATGGAAATAAAGATTCATGATCTTATAAAAACTGTTGTGAGTGCAGAATGTCACCAAGTTGTGGAGAAATTAAGTCACATATCACGTACATATATTAGTAGATAAGTGGGCAGAAGATGGTGCCCTTTTGTTTTTGTAATTGAAATAAGAATTTTATTAGCTATAGACACTAAGGTTTTTGTTTTTTTGTTTCCTACACTACATTCAGCCAATGCATCCAAAATCAAAAATTAGACATGTATGGACGAGACGATTCATGCAATGGCAAGAGGTCATAGTCATTCATAGATGGCTCTTAAAGGCAGTTGTACAATTCTGCACTAGCAAACTAGAACCACAAACAGATATGATATATACCAGACAGAAAGGAAAGTCACAAGTACAGATTTAAATACTGACCCAGCACTTTTTTTCTTGAATTGAGAAAAGTAATCAATCATTCATGATTTAAAGTTTATATGATTGGTTTAATTGAATGTTATGTTTTGGAATTATGATGTTTTTAAGATGAGCTCATATTAGCCAAGTATTAATGAACTCTGATGTTTAATAAAAGATTAAAAATGATTCACAGATCACTCATCTGTTTATGGTTCTAGTGTGCTATTGCAAAATTGTTCACTTTTTAGATATACATATTTGTGGGGATTGCAGACCCCTAGCAATTAGCATCCTTGAATCACAGCCTTATCAAGCGCCAAAAGGTAATATTTTTTTTTTATTCCAAAAGGCAGGTGTTTCCATGAACTGTTTAAGTGTGAAGTGTCGTCAAGAGTCAAAAAATCTGATGTTCAATTGTCCAAAACACACTATGGGGCATATTCAATTCCGATTCCGGTCCGCGGGATTGCGCCGGAACGGGCCGCAAACTTAATCCACGGTACCGCAATAACATGGATTTTCGTTCGCAGCCCACAGGGTTGCGTACGAAAATCAGCGTTATTGCAGTAAGGTATTACCGGCAATAGTGCGCACTTACCGCGGTAACACGCGTTACCGCGGACCGGAACCCTAATTGAATATGCCCCTATAAGTGCAGTACTGTACCAACGGACTATGTTTACATTAAAAAGGCTACTTTTTAAATTATATACCGTATTTACCGTAGTGCTGTGTATATAGTTGCACAATTTATAGGTCTCATGCCAAATACAGAACTAATTTTGGCATTTTTGTTGGAAAGCAAAAAATGTACATAGTATATGTTGGTGTACTGTGTTGCAACTCTAATTCATTCATACACACTGTACAAATGCATGGTTCTGATGTGATCTAAGAAAAATCTCTCGTTCATTTACAGACTAGTAAGGAAGAAAGTTGTGAGATAGATGAGCTGTGTTGGCCAAATAAAGAGAATTTTATCATACTGTAAACGTTTCCAACATCCATGTTTCTTTACAATAACAAATTGTTGATGCTATTTTCAAACAGAATTTTCCCCTTATGATATGGGGATATGAACAAAGAAAAAAGGTTAGCACTGACCACTGCTTTGATTGACAGTGAGGAACAATTCAATTTCATGATATTCCTAGATGAAATATCTGTGGCTTTGGAGCAATTTTCACAGCTATCATTTAGCAACAAAATCGCTCTCAATCAAAGACCCAACGATCCACTGAAACTTTGCATATGGTGTGCCATCTCACAAGCTGGTCCTGCGCCAATCGTGATTTTTGGAGGTACTATATGCTGTACTGACAGATTATTCATGTTCTATTCTATGAATATTTGTATAAACTGTATTTTATTATTTACTGTACTGTTGAAAGGTTGGGGTCCAATCTTTATATTACTAACTGAATGCAAAAATTGCATGCTCCACTAGCAAGAATGAATCAATCATTTCCCTATGATACAGTACATCACATATAATAATATAAAGACATTAAGACATGGAAAACGACTGCTGTAATTAAAACTTGTTCAATGTACTTAAATGCTCCTTAAATGAGCACCTTAATACCGACATAGTCAGTGTCGCTCTATAAAATGACACGATTTTTCGCCGGATGGCATGTTGATTCGCCACAAGTGTATGAACTCTATTTTACAAGCAGTCGATATCACCACACTGTAAATAAGATGACTATCGTAGTTATGTCGGGAACATTTGCACCAGGTTTTTAGTAGTCTGTGATACACACACAGATTGTAGCAGGATGGTGGCAGGCCCCCATCCCCTTTCTTTATCACAGATTGCGCCTCTCTAAATGCAGTAGAAGGAAGGGGCTTGCTGCTGCAACCACTAGGCTCCTTTGCCGGTACCTAGAACCACTTCCTTCTGGGTAACTCTCGCTGCTAGAGTACCCCCTTGATGGGCACCTGGGCTGATACACCTGACCTCTTTCTTCAAATCACAGATGCTGTGGGTGGTTCCCCCTAGCCGATTACACTGGTCAGTGCTGAGGGGTAGCGGGCAAAATGTTGCTAATGGATGCTGGATCCCAACCTCAGAACAGCTGGGTAACGGATTAGGTTTGTCTAATCTTTAGTATACTGGAATTACAGCACAAGTTAGTCATCAAAGCAGTACCCTGAAGCAGTGATGTTTTGTTAGCTCACGTAGTCCTAATAAAGACAGTTACACGCCAGTTTGTGGTACTAGCGATCTTTCCAGAAGTTACAAATGGAAAGATACATTACATGGTCAAACAGTGTTCTTTTTATACAGATTCTGATATTCACGTTGGCAGGTGATAACCCAGCCACGTCCCAGATGGCACCACAACGTCCAATATATCACATCAATAATTACCATTAGAATGCAATATATCCTCTATTTAAACTTTAACAAAATTTACAATAATCTGTTATTTCTTAAAACTTGCAGTCAACATTGTTCATAGGTTTCCTGTCTCTTTAACAAGACATGACAACAGGCAACGGCCTCCTGCTGTGCTTTCAGTCTAAAAAGACCTGTTGGTTACTCACAGATGAAAAAAGGTCTAACTAGCTTAGTTGGGATTTCCACTAGAAAAGTTTTAAAAACTAAATCATGACACCATCTCAGAAATCAATACCTTTGCATACAAAATACCTACCAATACAAAAATCAGAACACTTGCAATGACAAAATGATGCACTGCGCTATCAAATTAAATACATTTATATAATAAGTTATTTATAAGTGATTCAGTCTCACATAATAATATATATATATCGGCATAGTATGGTTGGATCTAATAAACGGCATACGGCATTCCCGCCACGCTAAATCTGTAAGAGGGGGGTGCATGGTGTTTGAGGGGCTTCATAAAAAGTACTAAAGCTATTAAACTGAAATTTGGCATACAAATGGAGAACCGTTCATAGGTGCCGCATGTCAAATTTCAGGAAAAAGAAAGAAGAAAAAATGATAAATTAAGAATAATCTAAAGTTGAAAATCTCGCTGTTTTCCATTTCCTGTTTCGCAAAAAGTCACCATTTTTATTTTTTGGGGGGTTTAAAGACTTGGGGTTTAGTTTTGACAGAAAGCTATTAGGGCTGAGGAATGTCTTTAAGGGTTCACAAGTTTGACAAAGTTACAGTTTTTATGACAATTTGAAAAAATATGCTCCATTTTAAAGAAGGGGGATTTTATAGAATTTTCATAATGTTGCGCATGTCAAATAGAGGTGTGTATGGGGTGTACTCAGAGTGGCTTCACTTGAAAGTACAAATATGGCTGACCTGTCTCTTGCTAAGAAATTGTCTTCTGTGAGCAGAATAAATTGGCCATATTTGACGGATACTATGAAGATGGCTTAGGTTTTAGGGCTGTGGGGGACACACACTAGCATTATTAGCCCTGGCACAGCTCTCCTTTTAAAGTTTAATGGTCCGTGTGATTTCAGAGGTGGCTGTAATAGAGCCAATTAAACTTCCTGCCCCTCAGTGATGTCAGCTAATTCATTCACTGCACTGAGCTGGGCGCGGTAGATTTAAAAGTGCTCTGCAGTGATCACCTACCAACTGTCTGTGCCCACAGTCAAAGAGGGATGCAGTGAATAAGAGCAAGTAACATAACAGCTCTCCTGATACCAGCCCACACACCTCCCTCCTGTCTGCCTCAAAATCTGTATTTGTGTAGCACACGATGTTCACAAGCTGCACTATACAGCTGGAAAACATGAGCCGCTTGTTGTATCCCCTTGCATGGCTCACCAGCATGTCACCCTATGCCCTGTTATTGCACTAAAACACAAACACCATCACTGTCCTGCTACTGCGTGACATACACTGCAAGTGCTGCTCTGTCAGTCATTACCCCCCTGCCCCTGAGCCATTCACACCACTTTATCCCCAGTGCCTCCCAAGAAGCAGAGTAATTCTGACATGAAAAATGTACATTGTTTTCTCAGTGAATTTAACCAAATGTTCTTCAGTACTTGTCATTATATTTAATAATACATATTTTATATATATTATAATTATATTCTAATACACTGATTCTCAGCTGCACCAGCGTCAGGCACAGCTGAACCGGAGAGCAAGACAGCAGCCCCCAGACTGTCAGGATCCAGGGAATGGTATTTCCTCTCCTCCCCAGGACATTTTGTCTGCCCTCAACGCAGTGCCCAATATAGAGAGCCCTGATACCAGCAGTATGTCCAGTGGTCACCCTCACAGCATCCCATCCAACAGGTCCACGAGTATGGAAACTGCAGCTTCCCACCATTCACACCACCAGCACCACAGCCAGGGCTTCAGCGTGGACATCAAGGGGGCTCAGGGGGTCCACACAGAGCTCTGGCGAACTGGCCATTAGTCTGATTGCTTCTTCCAAAACAGGAATAGTCCCATATCTCTCGCTAAGCTACTCTCAGGGCTCCATCTACAGTTCGCCACTCAGCCAAAGTACTAGTGGTGCCGGATCACTGTAGAATGCAAGCCATGAGACTATACTTTGGAGACAGGTCTATAAGTGTGTCTGTCCTATATATATCTAGGGGAAGGGTTCGCTGATCTGTAAAACTCCAGGAAAAATGGAACACGCTTGGATGTGAAGTTATTGTGTATGACATTATGTAGTTGTGTAGTAACGAGTTATTAGTAACTGATGTATCTGCTGACAAAATCTTCTCCTCAAGCTTTTATAAGTTGTCCGTGCAGGAGGCTGCGGAAAGGACACAGATGTGCAGCAATAACTCATTGCAAGCTACATGTCTGTATCTGCTTTACTGAGCTTAGGGTGCCTCTGCAGACAGAGCACATGCAAGATATAGAACTGCACTGACTACACACTGGACATAATGTTCACAACATGGAGGGAACAGGTGAGGTGGCCGATAAAGTGGGTTGAAGAAATTGCTTAGTGGGGCATTTAAAAAATAGAGTAGCTTTGGCGGGGCATGATCTTTGTATTGTGTAGCGGTTATGAGGATGATCTCTGTGGTCTCTAGGATCAATAGAATACTGAACAATAGTCAGGTGGGGCTGGTAAAGGTTTGTATTTTCTTTTATAGCTCTTTGACAACAATTTTCATATATTTTATTGCCTACGTATGCCTGTGCAATGGGGTAGTTTTATCTGGCTATAATGGACTGTTGTGTTTGGACTAAAGGGCCTAATCATTCGGGGTTTGTTAACATTTTACATTATAATGCAATTGCTGCATGTTTTCAAAACAGGGCCTCAAATTTCCACAACAAGTTATAAGACTACAAACCTACAAGAACAAGCAAGAGAGAAGAACAAGAACTGGTAAGAGATTGCACAATCTTTCTAAATGTGAATGCTGGAGAATACTCCTGAAAATTCAAGAGAAGCCCTAAACGCTTATATTGGGGGAAGGATGGGGGCGGGGGGGAGCTATGGCTGAAATAGCCTAGGGAGGCCGGAACCCTTCATCGGGCCCTGGGGAAAGGAGAACAGACACATAGATGACAAAAGGAAAAGTGAAGAAACAAAGTAGACATTATGCATTATTGAAGGAACAAGAAATATCGGGGAAAATGTAAGTACACAAAGGAGACATGAAAGATACTGGAACACAGGAGACATGAGGGAGAGGTGAAAGGACACAGGAGAGGTAAGTGACACACAGCTGTTGCACCACTAAATATGTTTTAGATCATACTATACAGTGTTAAAAACATCTAAAAGATAATGTCACACTTTCGGTATCCCTAAAGCTTCAGAAGGCCAAAGTGGACCCCAGGCTCCCGCCATTCACATCTAATTTTCATACCAGCGCTTCTAAATTTCCACCTTGACCACTGGCCCCAGGTTATTACCCTCATTGGGAGTTTCAGTGTCGTTATCCAGGTCAATCGAAGAATACCACCAAGGAAACTACTAGAACATTGAAAGCCTGACTAAATGAGCACAGGAGGAACCTGTACCCCACCAAAAGCAAAAAGATCATGCTAGCCATAATCACCAAGATTACTCTTACCCGATTCTCTAAATTGTTTGCCAACACCAGGAGGCGGCTCAAGAAAGAGAACAAGGTAAGAGGAGTGCCAGGAGTAAGGAAAATGGCAATACTTGGGAATGTCAATGAAAAAAACCATGAAAAAACTGAAGAGGAGATTGACCTCGTGAGCATAGATATTGATAATATAGATCATATGACGGAGACCAGAGCAATGAAGAGGAGGACAACAATCCTGAGCACTTGAAGTAAGTTCAAAAAAGGAAAGTGATGTCATGGAAACAGGGACTTAGGCACTAAAATCAAAGGACTCTTTGGGATCTATATACTAAAGTGCGATCAGCCATTAAAATGGAGAGAACAGCAGATTTCTCCATAACATGGCAATCGCAACATTTATAAAAGGTTTATGGAAGGAGAAATCAAAGATTTCATACCTCACCACTGCCAGGACATACATACGGCACCTCACCACTGCCAGGACATACATACATATATACATACATACATACATGCATGGCACATTATATACGGTTATTGGTATACAGGGTTGCAAGTTAGAAAAAAGCTCACATGCATATGACAGAAAAGCTGGTAGGCATATTTTATGGCATATTTGAGAATGTTGGTGGGCATAAGGGTTGACATGTGACAAAATCTGGTGCGAATGGTGTGATATTTGAAAGAAACCTAGGTGCAAAGTTGGTGACTGTTGAAAAAGCTGGTGCACAGGGAGGTTACATGTGAAAAGAATAGCTGGTGATAATGGGGTGTCATGTGAGAGAGGCTGGTACATAGAAAGGGACGTGAGAAAAGCTGGTGCACTTGGCAGTGGCATGTGTGCATGTGATCACACAGCTGGTGGGCAGTGGGGTATGTGTGAGAAAAAGTGTAAATTAGCAGCTGCACCATTTTGTGAGTGACAGAAATCTCATTCCATTTAGGCTTTTGCCTTAATTGTCGTAATTTCATTGCCGTTTGGCGATTGAGTGGAGGAGTCTCAATCGTTTTCTTACAGTTTAGATGGTATGTAAGGAACCTTAATCGGACATGTTAAACCGTAAGGTCTTTTAACCATGGAAAAATCTTATATATATATATATATATATATATATATATATATATATATATATATATATATATATATATATATATATATACATACATATATATATATATACATACATATATATATACATACATATATACACACACACACACACACTATATATACACACATACACAAACTGTATACAGAACACTTTATAGTACTTTCCCATTTTATAGATTTCTTCTGGCTAGAATGCAGAGCTTGCATTTATTTGTAGATTGCAGTGGATTTCTTCATTCTCATGATAGTTAGTCTGAACACTGACATCAAAACTTGTGCAAGGAAAACCTGTTTTAAGAGGCAAGGGTTTATTTTACTTGAAACAATTTCTAATCCTTCATACCAATTTACAGGCAATTCCACAACAGTACTTTTAGATGAGGATAGTGATTGCAAAAAAAAACAAACAAAAAAAAACACAGAACATATGAACAAAGGGTTTTTAAACCCTGACATTTATGTCTGATTATTAAACTGGTCACATGCAGAATCTGCAGTAGTATCAGACAATTTGCCCATGACTGCAGTTTATTGGCTCCAAAATGAGAAAAATAATCATTCAATCAAAAATCAGATTATTATGGTCATGTTAGAAAATTAAGTGAAAAGGCTTAATTTCTAACCACACTACGGGTAGGTACACGCTTGAGAATTTTCCAACTAATGTTTTATCTACAACGATTGTACCTGCGACTGAAGGTCTGATCGGTCAGGCAATTCATGCATACACATTAGACACGTTTTAAACGAATTGTGGAAGTCCATTCCTCCAGGCAGCAAGAGGATAGAAAAGCTGAATGAATATTTTACTGAATTAAGGACAGAAAAAAAATCCTAGAATTCTCTCCAGTATATGAGAAAGTTATGTCACAAAGCAGTAGCCAGGTTAATCGTTAAATAAGTCAGTGGATTTATGAGTGATGAAAATTATTTCTTTAAATGCTATATCCATTTCTATGGATATTGTCTATTAATAAATGTGTTGGATTAAAAAAGCGTGGTTTCTTTGGTGCACTTACAATATATATATTTTCTTACAATAAAGTCATAAGTATGAAAGATGTTGAATGCACGTCTGGTTTTATCCAAAACACAACTATAGAATACATTGCAAAGTGCTTTTATTGTAGACTAGATGCACATAGGTGTTTAATTATGCAGACATATCCAATACACACACCTTTATTATTTCAAATCTAGGTGTCTTTCTTGTAGTCTGTACTGACAAAGGTGAATGATTAGGCAAACAGACATATGCTATACATATCAATGCAATACACAGCTACTATTCTTTTTCTGTTAGAAACACCTAATTGCCATTTGAATGAAGTGTGGGAGACATCAGAAATTTACATACACACCCAGAAAGGAGCCGGAGTTTGAGGAACTATCGACAGTTGGCCGTGGAATCTGTCCTGAACTCGCACACACTACATGATTGGAAGATTATTAGAACGAGATTATCAAACAGTACGACCAACAATGATAGGCATGAAACAACGATCGGCACTTTCGCTCATCGTGCAAGTATACACACTAATGCGATTTCTGACCGAACGGTCGTCGTGGGTTTCCTCCGAGTCCTCACAAACTTCAAAAACATACTAGTTAGGCTAATTGTCTGCTATCAAAATTGACCCTAGTCTCTCTCTCTCTGTGTATATGTTAGGGAATTTAGTCTGTAAGCTCCAATGGGACAGGGACTGATGTGAATGAGTTCTCTGTACAGCACTGCGGAATCAGTGGCGCTATATAAATAAATGTTGATGATGTCAGCTGATTAGCACAATGTTTGGATGAAAAACCTGCAGTGTGTACCTAGCCTAAGTTTGTGGTACAACACACTAATGCAATATCGGGTAAACAGTTGTTTATCGGCCGATTGGCTGAAAACCCTGTAGTGTGTACCCAGCCTAACAAGCCAAATAAAGACAAGAGTGATCCAGTTGCTCTTCCCTTTTGCTTAACAGCCATATCCATTAATTCCTAGCTCTTAAAGATATGGAATCACCCCTCTCTTTGCAGTTAGTATTTTAATAATCTTTTACATCAAAAGTCAGAACTCTATATTGTAGATCAGGAATGTCTAACTGGAGTGCAGATGTGGCCTCCTAGGCTTATTTGGTGGCCTCATCTTCTCAAACACTTTTTAACTGTACCTGGCCAGTAAATACATATATAAATATTGCCCATAAATAGTGCCCTCATTATGTAAATACTTGGAATACTTAACATAAAAGGATAAAACTTTAGAAAGTTAAAGCAGCAATTTCATGAAGATGGTTTTTTGTTTTGTTTTTTTTTGTTTGTTTTTTTTAAACATAACCCCTCATGGTATTTAGCATGTTTCTTGGTTTGCTTGTTCAGGCTGGT
Organism: Mixophyes fleayi; assembly: GCF_038048845.1. Lineage (NCBI taxonomy): Eukaryota > Metazoa > Chordata > Amphibia > Anura > Limnodynastidae > Mixophyes > Mixophyes fleayi. Next base: position 52,063,757 of record NC_134412.1, on the reverse strand, counting down.
ATGATTCATAATTATGCAGTATCATGGATTTACCATGGCAACCACAGTTACATGATACACAATGTAGTGGGCAAAGGGGCTTTGCATGTCTCTAAGCTCAGTCTGCACTTTTTATTGTAAAATCTTTCAGCACCTTCTCTGCCCCATGTCTTCACATGATACATGCTGACAGTTGTGAGCCTGTGTATTACTTTGCACTCTAAAGTGAAATTTTGAAAAAGAAAAAAGAATTTCTAGGAGAGTGCTCAGTCGCATGCTAAAATATAAAAAAAAAAAATTTAAAAAAAAAATGAGGTACTGACCTTGCTGTATAAACGTGAAAAAGAAAAAAAAAAAAAAACAGTGTTTATTTTCCTACTTTAAAGCACCACTACCCACCTACATTTTACAAATTTGTTGATTCCCATATGTGATAGGTATGCGAGGAAATACCACTCAGAGACCAGTCTACTTTCAAGCCACCATTTGCTGTTCCCTGCAAAGTCCCTACCCTTATATTTAGTTGGGACCTCTGCCACCTACAATCAGTAAACCTCAGATCTCAGTGTTACAGGGGAGATGTAAAGCAGCAACAGTTGTGAAAGATGGCTGCTGACTGGAGCCGTGCCCAATGAGGCATAAAATAAGATTACATAAACTTAAAATGTTGAAACAAAGAATGGATAAAGGAGTAGCCATTAAACACCCACAATGAAAAAAATAAATAAAAAATAAAATGGCAAAAAGCTAGGACAGTTTAAACAGTGATGAAATAAATAACATTTATACAATGCATTTCAATCAATTAAGTTGAACTAAATAGAATAATTATTGTTTGAGGACCAATTTGGAAAACCTGGGTTACAGCTTCAATTGCCTGCCAATTGCTGCATAAATAAGTAACTTATAGCTATGTATATATTTCCATATTAGTACCACAAACTGTACAACAGAGAAACACTAGCTTAAAATATCCCAAAGCCAAAAACACATTTCCTAAATTGATAAAAATATTTTTTCACCAGATTAAATTCATTACCAATGACACCTGCACAGCCTATATAAACAAAACGAAGAACTTGCCAATATTGTACCAGCGGGTAGTCGGCAAACAGGGGCAGGCTGGGCTGGGGGGAAGGGGGGCATGTGCCCCCCGGGCTGGCCCCATAATGGGCTACCCTGGGTTGGGTCACTTGCATAATTTTCCTTTAAAATAGGCCGCTTAGTCGTGTCTTGCCCCCCCGGGCTAAACTTTGCCAGCCCTCCCCTGTCGGTAAAGTTATGCTTATAGCCACCACAAACAAAGCAGATTAAGAAGTGCATGCTTTGAAGCCTTAAGCTGCAGAACACAGTCACCCAAGCCTCCGCCCTGTAGGCAAAGAATGCCATGCAAAAGCACAGAGTTAGACACACAGCAATGCAGGTGTCAGGGAGCCACACTGGCAGATTGGTCTTACCATAGGTCTCGTGTCTACTCTCATCCCAAGTAGACTTTGTCTTCCTGGACGAACTCTCTGCACGATAGCGGGAGAGAGAAGGAGAAATGAAGTTGCAGGAACAACATTGGTAACTTCACAGCGGGAAATGTAAATACATAAACAAACAACTGCAAGCACAATATATATTTGGCACAATTGACAAACATGTCCCTACTGGATAAAAATGCAACTAACATCTCACAAACAAATATAGACAATGCAGTTAAAGCTACACAAATACACGTCTGAAATAGAAATACTGATGTATGAATTTTTAGAAGGACAGCTTTACTCATTTTAAATAGGATTACTACCAAATGTAGCAGGGATTAAAACGTGAGTAAAACCTGCCCAGGTTTTGAGATCAAGCATTCAATAACATTGATCAAGCAAAAACCACCACCACTACTAACAACAATAACAAGTATATCAGGAGTCTTTGGATATAAAATTAAAAATATGCAAGCAATGGAGAAAAAAAAAATACAAAATAAAAACTTATTGCACACTCTTGGAATTTTTCACAGAGTAATTGTGAAAAACCACACTTTGGTAATTACCCCATTTATGGTGCAAAATGTAATTACCGTTATTCTAATAATTATCGTGTCAGACCCACAGCACTCACACCTGCCTGCCTGCTGCCATTCCTGAGCAAGCTCTACACTGGTGGTGTCCCAATTCCGCAGCTGAATCAATTTCAGATGATCCTGATGCTTGCTGGTCGTTCTTGGGCGCCCTGAAGCCTGCTTCACAACTATTGAACCTCTCTCTCCTTGAAGTTCTTGATGATCCGATAAATGGTTGATTTAGGTGCAATCTTACTAGCAGAAATATTTTTGCCTGTGAAGCCCTTTTTGTGCAAAGCAATGAAGACTGCACGTGTATCCTTGCAGGTAACCATGGTTAACAGAGGAAGAACAATGATTTCAAGCACCACCCTCCTTTTAAAGCTGCCAGTCTGTTATTCTAACTCAATCAGCATGACAGAGTGATCTCCAGCCTTGTCCTTGTGAACACTCTCACCTGTGTTAACAGGAGAATCACTGACCTCATGTCAGCTGGTTATTTTGTGGCAGGGCTGAAATGCAGTGGAAATGTTTTTGAGATAAAGTTCATTGTCATGGCAAAGAGAGACTTTGACATTAATTGCAATTCATCTGATCACTCTTCATGACATTCTGGAGTATATGTAAATTGCCATAATAAAAACTGAGGCAGGAGACTGTGTGGAAAAATTTGTGTCATTTTCAAAACTTTTGGCTATGGCTGTATACGGGATTTCAATTGGATACTGTTTTCATTGAGTACTTTGCACACTTGTGCAAAATGCTGCTTTGGAGCTTAAGTAATTAAAGCCTTTGTTTGATATAATATCCATATTACTCATAGAAAATGTATGTTTTCAATTTGTTTAGAGTAAATGCTGCACTTTAAAAATTGTGTTTAAAAGTACCCGGGGGCAGCACTGGCAGGGAAGCATACATTCATCAATTTACATATCAGAGTGCTAGCTGATATGCCAACCATCAAACTGACCTCACATGTGACCTTTTATAAACCCCGCCCGTTTTTTTTATTTTTACATAGTGCCTAGTGCACAATGCATTTTTGATAAGGAAAACTGAGTGACTCCTTCCCTACAGAGCTCCCCTGATTCAAAAGCAATCAATGTAGAACTATAAATCAAGAGAGCCACCTGGGAGTAAGGATAACACTATGTGACCCGATTCAGGAGTGAAGCTAAATCAGCCTATTTGCATACAGTGCACAGTTTTACATCAGCTTCCCGAAGAGGTCTAAGTTTTTGTTTTTTTTACAAATGCACAGCCCATAAGGCACTATATTATGCACATAAGAGAATTTCATAGAAGGTGGCAGTATCTGTTTAAAGTCGAGGCACTATAGATTTTCCACATTGAACAACGTGCCCTACGGCACACTTTCCTGCTTGTTCAGAAATGACTAAGCTGAAAGAACAGCAGGTTTTTCTTAACTGCACTTTGAAGTTCAGTGTTTTAGAATGTAAATGTAAAAAATGTAAAGGGACAGTCTTTGCAGTTGGGAACAACGTTCCCTGCAGATAACATGTTTTTCATATGTAAAGTGCAATTCCACACATCAGAAATAGTCTGCATTGGCCTTTTTCACCATAAATACTTGAGGGCACCATCATGACCTGACAATCAATGTTCTCTAACAATCTGCCATCTACACATCTGCCTATGCGTTTCATTATTGGGCAATGAGCAGGCCATAAGTCACATTCAGCACACAACTGGATCACATGCAGCCATTTCAATGAATTAATTTTATTTAATTGCTGTCTTTCATGGTCTTCATAATGGTTCTGATGTCGGTGTAGGCTCAGTGGCTATATATTAGTAGTCAGTGGAAGACCATTCGATGGTGAAGTCTTTTCAACTGTTTAAATAATGAAACTAAAAGGTAAACTTTATATTGAAACATGAAGTGTACCCTAAGGGAATCATGTGGCATTGGGGGCACACCCATGTGCTTTGCGTAAAGTAAATTTATTCTGCGCATGTACACAAAAATTGCGTACATAGCATGAGACCCATAATGTTGGTACTCTGATCTCAAATTGTGATTTCATGTATGTGGTATAGAGTCACTTTTCAAGTCCATAAAAAGATAATATAATGCTGGCCAACAGCAAGTTATCTTTTACTTGTCATGAAGGCCAACAATTAGCTTAATAAGTCTAGTAAACAGTGGAAAACTTATCAGTAGAAACTCAGATATACCTGCAATTTCCAGGACGTCTGCAGTGTATTTTTATAGGTACTTGGAAAGAGCTTTGGGGCATTTGTCACAGCAAAATCAGGTAAGCAATAAATCACAAACAATTAAATTAAATAATGTAAGTTATCAGCAAAGTTATGATCACAGGTCTTATTGACATGGTCATGAGTGACATCAGCACCATAGAAACTGTAACCTTCCCCGTCAATAGGTATGCTGTGGTAACGCCCTAATCTTCAAGCAATTACAGAGGAACCTTGGGCTTCCCTGAAGCACATTAAAATTAATTTGTAACAGTGAGCAAGGAGAATTCTTAAACCCACATTCTCAGACACTGCAATTCAAATAGTGTAACAAATAGAACTTGAATGTGCTGTCAGCAACTCTCAGCTCATTTCTTGTCTGAGTATTGACTGAATAGATTTGAGGGTCTATAGGAACGGATAGTGCAGAAGACACTAGTATTGTATGGTATGTGTATAACATTTTAAAGTTTCAAATATCAGAAAGCTGGTGTAAAGTGTCTCATCATCTGATTCAGTAACAAAAAGCTGATCCAAGTGTGTTTTCACATTCCATTCATGCAGGCCACTGCAAGTATAGAAGGCTTCTTGTCATGATGATGTAGAGCACTCTAGTAGGGTCAGCAGCAAATGGGGGCAAGCTGATACTGTCATTTACAATATATAAGAATGAGCTAGTTTATTTTGGCGAAAAATACTTGACTGGCACTATAGGTACAAATAAAAACAATTTAACAGAAAAACCTCTTTAAAATGGGCTGTCACACTTATGATCTAATTTAAAATTACTTTTTGTGCAGGGTTAATTTTTAACCTTTATGACGAGACCAAATTGGACAATTTTGCTATATATTGGTCTGATTGATTTTGGTTCTCCCATGCCAACTGTCTCATAAGAGACCCTATGAACATTAGGAACACTCCATAAATTAAAGAAAACCTGACTCCCTACATGTATTCAAAAAGTGGGTAGTGACAACTTTGGACATGTTTTTGCAGGTATTTATTGCAACCTGGCAGCAAAAATGAAAAAGAACGCTTTCCACAAATGCATTAATTCAGCAGCAAATTTTTCATACACAAAATGAACCAGTACAGGAACACCTAAAGTGAGTGAAAATGCTATGATTGGGTATTGCATGTTGTGCTCTTTCCTCTCTAACATATCACGGGTCAGACGCCAGAAACAATACATCACATTTTAATTGAGGACAATTTTTTCATAGTCAAAATGTAAACATTTTTAGTACAACTTTTGGACACAAACGCAAACAAAATGTAGTGTTTGCTGAGTTTTTTTGTGTGGATTTTTTAAAATTTACCTTGAAAGTAAAATATTAAGTATCAATCTTTTTTGTGCTAAAATAAGTGTTTATGTAAGTAAAACAGTCTCATACAGAAACCTAAATGTGAAGGATAATGGCGACAGTATAACTTGGTTTCTGGTCTTATACCATTTTCATATGTATAACAGCCTTTCAGGGGCCACATTTTAGTTTCTGTAGGGGGAGATGATTTCAGGGAAGTATCTCATGTAGTCTGCTTAATGTCCCTGATTACAGGGTACATGATGGAAGTTATTACTTGCTCTACGAATCTGAGGAACAAATCCTTGATTTTTCATATATTTTACATAATATATTATATACTATATTGCATACAAATTGTAAACTGTATATAGAAACCTTTTTGTACCAGATCTTTCATTTTCACAAAGCCAGATATAGTTTGAGCATCTAGAAGTTTACTGCCTCATATATTTATAATATTCTTCGCTACAAAGACTTTTGTGTTTGTAAATCTCTTGACTGATCAGTGGCCACTGTATGTATGGTAATCAGCACAACCACATTTTTTTCCTCATTTTTTAAGTAAGCAGGTATTTTCTGTGGAGACCAGCTGACTTCCTCCTTTTAAATTTGGTGTTCACTAAAAATTGTGTAAGAATTTTTGGTTTGCCCTCCTCATTGTCCCACAGGCCACAGAACCTTCCTCATACACATATTTTAAAAAAACAAAATTGTCGTCTAAAAATTGTCACTACATAAGTTTTACCCTAGGCATAGTAGTAAAGAAACTAAAGCCCAGATTACTTTACTATTGATGCCTATATAAAATGGGCATACAGAAGGACCTAACACTCCTTTATCTAAAATGTAAACTGTGTAGGTGTAGCCAGTGCAGCTCTCACAAAGCTTATATAATTTGATGCCATATCCAGCTCTAGGTTACATTGCTTAGTGTGCCTGTTAAATGAAAAACGTATGGACTACTTTTTTTTTTTTTTTGGTGGTCTCTGCAAATTTGACAGAAATGTGGCCTCAGCTTACCCCTTTGCAGCTGAGGCTTTTCTAATCCCTACACTAAGCCTATTTTTTATTTTTTTTTGAGCAGATCGCATACCAATATCTATAGTAGTAAATTGTCTATGCAGCAGCCACATAATAAATACCTTGATTTTTTTTTTGGAAGACTTTTCATATAATAGCATTTGTTTGCTTATACCTCATCACATGGAGGAGTATTGGCCATTTTCTTTTCTTTTATTTTTTTATTGAATTTGCAAGAAAATGAAAATTTTGGTAAACACCACCCGGAAATACTTTGTGGTTCTTCCTTTCCAAATCGCAGGATTCTTCACATAGATGTTCATAATAAAATTTGCACTTGCAAATTATTACACATTTTTTGGACTAGCTTCTTGAATGATCAGCATAAAATGTATAGGAATAATATGGGTAGCACAACAAGACATAGAATTTTTAAAACCAGACACCATACAGTGTCATTTAAAGGACCTCAGAGTTTATTTTGGGCAACATGCAGGAGATCTGGGCATTATAATTTCAGCCTTACGCTTTTGAGGTATGGCATTCTGTAGTGTAGGGTGTCATTGTCTGGTAATCACACATGATAAAAAAAAAAATATAACTTCTAAGCGGCTACATCATTTCAAACCAGTAACCTCTCCCTTAAAATAAGGGTGCTCTCAAGTGTCTAGGTGCTGGTATAGGGGAGATTGGGCACTTTTAGTGTCTTCTCCCAACTGGCTCCCTCTTTCAAATGAGGGAACCCCTGAGCAAGGGGAAGATCCTGCCTTATCCCTTAACTTCTTAGTGATTTCTGTAGCATAGAGTCTATTGTCTGACAATCACAGACAATAACTGTTAACATGGGTAAATTTAATTTTTACCATTGTGAAACCTGTGTGTGCAAAGGATGAGTGGGACGTTTGATATGAGCACCCTTACATTCCACTGCAGCTCTGTATTGCTTCCCCACTACGTTAAACTCCTCTCACATTTTTAGGACATTGCCTGTAGGCTTTTCAGTTGCTGTGCCATCACAGGCCCTGACATTGTATGAATCAACTAAACCAGACAGTGCATTTCTGAACAGCAAATGTGCATGTTTAGTCAGATAAGCACCTCCCCCCTAACAGCACCTGTAGTGAACAAACATGGTTGACTTATTTAGCTAAGTAAAATACACAAATGAAATGAATATACTGTATGTAACTCATAATAAATAATATCTGTAAATAATATCTGTATAAATGGGTAAAATGTGATGTTCTTTTGTTCATTAGAAAACGTGTGTATTATAGGGAATACCTCACTCCTTTAAATTAATACAGATGCCTTTGGAGATCGGAGATCTGTTTAAAACACTTTGCTCGTGTCTCTGCGTCTTTATATGATCACGGAACTCCTTGGTGACGATTAACAATCTTATTCACAGTATGAAGTATATTATCACTTACATAAACACTCCAGTATTTTCATGTATATTATTCAGCTCAGTAATACAAACCTTTGCTATATATTAATATCAAATAGTGGATTTATTTAGACAAGCGATCGTATCTTGGATCATCAATTCTGGTGGAACGGGCATTAGCATTAAAATAGGAAGGTGGTTTTCTAGACAGTCTGCACTTGTAAGTGAACGGTTGCTGCCTGACGGACGGTTCAGGAATTCTAGTCCTGTAAACTAGGGTCTGTGGAGGTTTTCCGTTTAGTAGAGATCATCATCCATCTAAAGTATCTTATGCCTAATATGTTTATTGATCCATCCTCTCCATATCTACACCTCCTCCCAATCGCCACCGTTCATTCCAGCCTCCTCTCCTCATTTCGATTGGTCCCTACCTAAAAGTCAAGCTGTCCCAACCCCTGAAGATGTCTGCCATTAAGGATCCACAAACCCCATCTACATACTTACCTCTACACACCCCTGGACCTGCAGCCACCTTGGCCACTCATGGCTCCAAAGATTAAGCTGCCGGGAAAGTGGAACCCACCAGTGCCTGTGCATTTCAACTACATCTCTAATACACTGAAATCTGAAACACAGTAGGAGCAGAAAAGAAGTTCCCCAAAAAGGCTAAGTCTGCTGAACAAACAAATGTCCTTATCAAAGCAATCTCCCTACTCTTACTATATTTTCACCACACTAACCTTAACACAGCATCACTAGAGTTACCCTAACCACTGCAAAACACATATTAACATCAACACATTAAATGGAATTTACCACCACTATACACAACTATCTAGTCTACACACTTGCAAAACACCACATTTACCAGCAAACACCAACACAGATATTGACACTTACAGCTACCGACATTTTTAAAAAAGAGCCTTTAAACTAATGCCAATAGAGGCATTAACCTAAGAGACTCTAACCACGGACACAAACAAGGCAAGTCTTCTCCATTCCTTTTTTCCCCACCAACCGAAACTGAACACTACTTCCTACACTCCAATCAAGAAAACATAAGAATAAGAAAAAGGACAAGGATCACACCACCCAGGTGAGCAATCAAGACAAACCCCCACCCTCTCCCATTTACTGGCCTAAAACACTTCCATCAAAACTGCGCCATCATCATTAAAATGTAGACAGTACATTAATGTAACCAGAGGGAAGAAAGGCTACTTCTAATGTTGCAAGAGCTGCACTAAAAAAGGGTGTCCCTCCCTTAAAGTAAACGGGGGCTTGCTGCTAACGGCTGCACACTATGAGCAGATCCGTTCGGCAGTGACAGGCAGGGACAGTGTGCTGCCCGGCTGCCCTGATTGTATTTCACAATCAGAGTGGCCGGACAGCACACTGTTCCCTGCCTGTCACTGCCGAGCAAACTTGCACATAGTGTGCAGCGCCGGCAGCCTCAGAAGTCAGAAAGGGGGCGGGGCCTATGGTCTTATATCCCTGGCTATGCCCAAACCCAGTCGATCTTGGAAGCCAAGCAGGGTGAGCCAGGTAAGCAACAGGATAAGGGACTACCTGAGAACGCCTGGTACAGTAGGGACATCGCCCCCTTGTAGGAAGCTCTACTAAATCATGGTCTCAACATACCATTGTGACAAGGTTTACATCACCATTTGATTGTACACATAAGTGTGTGTGCACGTGTTCGTGATTATATATATATATATATATATATATATATATATATATATATATATATATATATATATATATATATATACACACACACAAACACACGTACAAACAAATGGTAAAGTACATATGTTATGGATTTTATTGATGTTTTCACAACTTAACAGCCAAGTGGTAATACAAGACTACTTAACGAGTTCCAGCCAATCGGATATGTATGAGCAATTAATCATATTCTATAGAGCACTCCACAATGTTTTGAAAAAATGATTCTTGAACGAAACGTGTCAGTGGTTGATAAGTGGGGGCTGAGCTGATCGGGAGAGGAAAGGAGAAACAGATCTGTCCGTTCACAGTGAGATTCTAATATGCTGTGACAGAGAACCCCGATTAGTACTATGGAGTATTGACTCTGATTGTGCAGTTAAACCCAGAGGGGTGAAGATCTCTTGTTTTGGTGGCCACCGAGAATCATTACTGCAGAGTGAGAGAACCTGTCATATTGTGGTGGAGGAGTGCTGGAGAACTTAAGTCCCAAGATTTGGGTAATTTGTATTAAAAGACTTGGAACTCCGATGTGCTGTTATGGTAAAAAAAAACAAAAAAAACAACCAACTTGTTTCCACTGCAGGAGGCATTTGTGACATCAAAATATATAATCCCAGGATTTAGGTAGCTTAAATATTTTTGCAGTTCAGAGATACAGAGACCGCACATCATATTCGAAGTGGATTTTTTACTTTGATACAAACAGCGGTCATTTCAGGATCTCGATATTAAACTAAAACAGATATTGTCGCGTACCTGGAAAAACTATAAGATCATACACACTGTCTTTTGTGATGGCTTGACCTCTTTTTGATTCTGTTATAATAACAGAGGAAACTACTTAGAAGACTGAATGAATTAATTTAACAGCTGAAACAGTTAATATAGGAATTGTGTGTCTAAATGATACATGTATCTCACAAATTGTGTTGTATGTACTATATACATTTATACATTTGATCTGAGCTGCTGTGTATTTACAGGAGGACAACCTGTCTAAGATTGCATCTATTATATGTATGTCAATAAAATAGGACAGTATTTAAGTTTATGATAGATGTTTTAGAATATTTTAGACAATAGTTTATTTTTTTATGGAAATGATAAGGTGAATAAGTAATAAATTATACATCTCAAATTAACTGAATTTCTGTGGCTTCTATTTCTGCCCTCTATGCTTCTAATATTACAATAGATTTTAGAGCGCTGTATTTCTTAGTTTTTGTAGTTTTCTGTTACAGGAGATTAATTGGCAAAATCTCCTATTATTACAGTAGCCTTATCTATTTAAGACCTAACGAATGTATTCATTCTGTAAAATATATTATATATATATATATATACACACACATACACACATACATATATATATATATATATATATATATATACATATATTTTACACACATATATGTACATATACACACACACACACACACACTGCCCATAAATGATCAAATCCAAGCTTATCTAACTATTAGAAAAAAAAACAGTGAACATGTTAAAACTGAACTTACCTAGCACACTTAATTACTTTCATTTATTATAGTTTACATGTATAGCGTCACCATTTTACACAGCGCTTTCCAGAGAATATTCAAACCAGTCACATCAGTCCCTACACTTGGGAGCTTACAGTCTAAATGCCCTACTTAACATACATTAAATGTTCATTGTGGTTAAAAAAAACAATTAACCTGCCAATATGTTTTTGGACTGTAGGGGGAAATCAGAGCACCCGGAAGAAACCCACGCATAAACACAGAACACATACATATCAGGGGCGCATGCAGGATTTTAAAAGGGGAGGGGTTCCCCCTCCCGAAAAAAATCAATCTAGGGAGCTGCTGCGCATGTACAGCAGCCGTGGCGCTGTCAAAGAAGCATCCGCGGCGGTGCTGTATTGTACTTCTTTGACAGCGCCGCAGCTGCTGTACAGTGCCGCTATGTATGGGCACTGTTTAGCCCCCGATCTTCACGGAGGGGAGGGATTTCTGGAGACTCAGAAACCCCCCTGCGTGCGCCCCTGCATATGAACAGACATACTGCACACAGATAGGAATGCTAATCACTGTACCACTTATTTAACAATACCTATAATATGAATGTGCAACAATAACTAGCAGACACCCTAGGTTTTGTTTGTTTTATATTTAGCTTAAACTACCTGCTAACAATTAACACATACTTATGCTAAACTAACTTAATATACTCATCTTAAATAGTAATTATTGAAAAAAATAAAAAATGTTATACACACACACACACATCCACACGTATGTATACGTATGCATACACACGCATACAAATAAAAAAAGGAAAAATAAGACCAACAATTTTTGACATTCAAAGGCAATGAAAAGGAGTTTATTTTATATATTTTTTATAGGTTTACATTATTTTTTTTAAGAAATTGTATACTTAAAAGCATCTGCAATTTTTTAATTTCCATTTAAGCATAGAGGAGAAAAGCACTAACAAATATTGTTACTTTGCATTTACATACTGTTTAGAGATCACGCAGTCTCATATGTTCACTGTTACCCACCTTTGCTAATTAGTATCTTGGAGATACATATATTCATTAAAGCCCAAGGATTCCATTTTTCCCCTTAAGATTCACACGCTATATACTCAACTTAAAAAAATAAAACAAACAAACAAACAAACAAACAAACAAACATGTGGCCCCATGTAATGGTAAAGGTTTAACATGTACTCACTAATATGTTCACTGTTATACAAAGTACCCCCTAATTAGAAAAAATATATATACCAAGCCACTCGTTATTTAAAGTAGCATTCCCACTTAAAACTCAAGCTAATTATTCTATAGATTCCTGTTTCAATGGTAGTGCATCCACAAATATTTTAAGCTGACAATTCAAAATAGCTGTGGAAGGGGAAGAGTAGCAGGAGGACCAGTGATGCACCTTCTTATACCCCATTCATACTGCACCAAAAACCCGGGTTTTTGCAGAGGCACGCTGAAAAACCCGGGTCTTGGTGCAGTATGAATAGTCCAACCACAAAATCCCGGTTCTAAAATCCCGGGATTTAGACCCGGGATTTTGCGAGGGGTAATTCCAGTGTTGGACCCGCTCGCCTGCAGTATGAATGGTGCAAACCGTGTAATTCCCGGGTCTCACCATTCATACTGCAAAAAAAAAAAAATTGGGAAGTAAAAAAAAAAAGTAAAAAAAAAAAAAAAAAAAAAGATTTTAATTACTAAAAAATACAAAACAAATGTTTACTTAACTTCTTTTCAGCCAGCGGTGTCTCCGGTGCGTTGCCGGCTGTCAGGGGGACCTCTGGGTACTAAAATGATGTCATTTCTAATGGACTAGAAATGACGTCATTTTAGTACCCAGAGGTCCCCCTGACAGCCGGCAACGCACCAGAAACACCGCTGGCTGAAAAGAAGTTAAGTAAACATTTGTTTTGTATTTTTTAGTAATTAAAATCTTTTTTTTCACTTTTTTTTTTTCTAAAACCCGGGTCGGGCAGGTGCAGTATGAACCCGCCCGACCCGGGAATCTTCTTATCTATACTGCCCTGTGCCCCGGCAATATCCCGGGTTAACAACAGGGGATATTGCCGGGGCGGCAGTATGAAAGTGGTATCATATGTCCATGCAGTAATACACTCCATTGGAATTTCACACTAATTGTCACTGATGTTTACAGAGAGTATTTTATTACAAATATTTAGAGTCTTAAAAGTAGAGATGCTCACTGACCCCCGTGTTTTAGTTTTGGATCTGGATTAGCTTCGGGTTTTGGTTTTGCCAAAACCGCCCTTGCGCGTTTTTGTTTAGCTATTTTTTATTAAAATTTCATTTTGTGGGGTAAAATCACATAATTTCGTTATTATTTTGTACCTACATTATTATTAACCTCAATAACACTAATTTCCATTGATTTTCATTCAATTTTAGGAGAGGTAGCATGTACAATTCATCAAGCCAAGCAGTTCATCCACAAAGAGTGGCACTTTTGTGGCTGAAGTGCAAACCAACATGGCCCTCCCTAAACAAGCTAACAATGGGCTTGTTAGAGTAAGGGCAGAAACACACATTTGTACCAGGAAAGATTAATGGTGTAAGATGGAATTGTCCTTGGACCCTCACAACCACCCATATGTTGGATCTTACAAAGGACATGCACACTTAACAAACCAAGCACTTTAGCGACAAGGGATGCCACTTTTGTGGCTGAAGTGCTTGGTTTGTTTGGGCCCCCACTAAAATAGCTATCAATGGCCTAAAGGCATGTTAGACCAACAGTGCTGTGAAGTGAATTCTACACTGTCAAGATGATGTTGTCATCATCTTCAGCCTCATCCTCACCCTCATCAGTGTGTAACATCATCATCACAGACTATTAATTCATCTTTGCTGGAATTCGCCATTAGAGAAGTGTCAGTACTTGGATGTATTTGCCGGTAAAGGCCATCCATGTGGAAGATGTAGTTCATTTTGATGATCATCTTTTACACATTTTTCGGAAGTAACCTCCTACGTCAATCACTGACAAGGTTCCCGGCTGTGCTGAATACTCTTTCTGAGTACACACTGGAGGGTGGACAGCTTAGGTATTGCAAAGCAAGTTTGTACATGGGTTTCGAAATGGCTTGTTTTTCCTCCTGTTATGGAAAGGGACTGTCTGACATTTCCATATCAATTAACTCTTGAAAACAATCCTCCACCACCCTTTGCATGTTAATAGTAGCATTGGATGAAGTTATGGCCAAGGTCACACTTTTTTTGGGAAAATCTTTCAAACCAGCCCAGATGTCAAACTGTTGTGGTCTGCCACCTGCGTCATCCCTGATTCTCTTTGGAAAGTGGAATTTCTTACGAGCAGCAGCTGCCTGAGAAACTGAAGGAGGAGATGGCGTCAAGCGGTCAACCTGCTGACCAAGAGCTCCTTGCAACTGTTCAGATCTCGGTCATTTGTAAACAGACTCAATGTAGTTTTTAAACCTAGGATCAAGCACATGTCACGGGCACTAGGAGTCTTGCCCAGGATTTCACCAGGTGACTGGGCTTACCATTGTACTGAAGTTCACACAATGGTCCACTGGTAGCAGGGTGACTAGTGGAACATATATCACAGCAGATGGAGAGATAATGCCAATGAATAATAGGAAGATCAGTGACTTGCAGCAATCTTTGGTCAATGAATCAGCGACTAGCTGATATAATGGAAAGGCAGATTTGAACACGGATATCAGGATGGACGTGAGTAGATGCAGGGAGGTAGCAGGGAGGTAGCAGGGAAGTCAGTGGTCTGCGTACCGCAAGTTGTACCACTGCTTATGGTGAAGAGGAAGAGACTTGTCCAGGTGCAGGTAGGTAGCGGGGAAGTCAGTGGTCTGCGTATAGCAAGTTGTACCACTGCTTAATAGGTGAGGATGTGTACAAGTGTTGATGAGTGGAAGCATACAAAGATAATAGGATGCAGACACTGAGAGCACAGAGGAACTTGATCCCAATAGGTATGCAGCGTATCCAACAAAGTCTATATAACGGTATGTGTGGCGCTGCTTGGTAGATACTTGCTCAGCACCGATATGCAGGCCAATAATGGATAGTCAATCACAGTTATGCATATAACGACTGAGTAATACGGTAATTCCAAACAGGTATGCAGCGTAACAATAACAGTCTATAGCGGGTATGGATACCGCTGTTGAGCGTGGAAACTTGTCCTAGCGGATATGCAGAGTAAACAAAGAAAGTCAATAACAGATAGGCATACCGCTATTCAGTAGAACAGTCTGTCCACAGGGAGATGCAGGAACTGCAGAGACGCTGGACGGCGGAGACGAGTGTAGGAACCACAGGCGAGTAGATCCGGTAATCAGATTCCAGCTGAGGACACAGGCAGGAAACAGGAGATAGTAGCGGGTATGGAAACCAGCGATGAGTAGATCAGGAATCAGCAGGAAACTGAAGACACTAGTAGAACACAGGAAACACCTTCAGAGACTCACAGGGAATGAGACTCCAAGATCAGGCCATGAGGTAATGCACACAGGTGCCTTAAATAGGGAGTTGCCTGATCAACCAATTTGGATTAAAAGCAACAGTCACAAGAGTGCTTGGGAGCTGCGGATGCGCAGACCATCAGGATGGCGGACGGCCGCGGTTCAGGATAGGTGGCGGCAGGAAGGCTAGGGAGCCACGCACCAGCGCAGAGGCACTCACGGTCCGGTGAGTGACAGCACAGTTGCCAAAACATAGTAATCAGACTTCAAGATTTTAATAACTCTTGGATCATTGCGAAGCAAACTAAATACTTGATCTACAAGGCCAACATACTTTGCTGAATTGCTTTCTTTCATCTCCTCCTTCAGTTTGTCAAGCTGTTTTTCCAAAAGTTGAATTAAGGGAATGACTTGGCTCAAGCTAGCAGAGTCTGAACTCACTTCACATGTCAAAATTTCAAATGGTTTCAGCACCTTCCACAGCACTGAAAGGATTCCCCACTGTGAAAGAGTGAAATACATTCCCCCTCCTTTCCCAATGTCATGGCAAGTGCAATATGCTTGTATGGCTTTGAGCTGTTCCTCCATTATCTGAAGCATGCACATGGTGGAATTCCACCTTGTTAACACTCCTTGTTTAAGTTGGTGACAGGGCAAGTTAAATTATTCTTGGAGCTGCATGCTGTGACAGAAATGTTCAGAAATTTTACGGGCTTGTGAAGGCAAATGACCCAAACCAGTGGGCTGTCACAGTCCCACAATCTTTGGTTTGGCCACTTCCACTTGTCCACATATCTGTGGTTTAGTGTACAGTGGATAGAATGGCATTTTTGAGCCCAATTAGTACATTTTTACAAACATTTTGGTACAGTTGAGGAATAGGTTTTCTTGAAAAATGGTGTTGCGATGAAATTTTGTAACGGGACACAAAACATCAATTAACTGTGAAAAACCAGATGCGTTTATAGTGGATATTGGACGCAGATCTAACACTAGCATAGTCGCCATGGCGTCTGATCTGCTTTGCGACTGGGTGATTGCTGTCATACTTGCTTTCTCTAACAAAAGATTGTTTCACAGATAATTGTTGTAAAGTAGTAGTGCTCTTCTTGGGCTGCTTATGGGAGGAAGATTCACCCCCAGCAGCAGCAACAGCAGCAGTGGGAACACCGCTCAAGAATTCTTCAAAGGACTCAAATATATTGCAGGAGTCATCGAGCCATACCAAGTTGGATACAGGGCTAACTCCGATCACTACTGAAGATATTGATGAGGGCGGTGTTGTGGGTGTAGATTGCAGGCATCGGGATGTAGGTGAGAGAAGGATCCTAGCGGATGATGGACTGCTTCTTGTTATTTTTTTTAAGATAACGTTCAGCTTTTCCTAACACCTTGCCATGAACTCGCATCAACATGGATGAGGTTCCAAGATGGTTAAGGTCCCTCCCTCGATAGACTGTGGCTTTACATACACTACAAATGGCTAGAAAACTGTTGTCAGGATCTGGGTACAAATAATTCCACACATAAGAAGTGGCTTTTTAGGTCTTCTGTCCAGGCATGGCAATGGCCTTCTTGTCACGTGCCAAAACTGCTTCCACTGGTGCAGGACTTACACAAACAACATCATCCTCATCAACATCCTCATTAGCCCCCTCGTCGGCAACACAAATCTCCCCCTCATCCTCTTCTAATTCTAAAGTGGCATCCTCAATTGGTGCATCACCGCCTACACTCGGGCTGTTCAGGCACACGTCAGCAGAAATGCTGAAAGGGTCCTTTTTTATAGATACACTATCAGAATGGTCAGGATTACACATATCACTCGTAGATGGACTCTCCTCGGGGATTGGTGTCATTTCTGATTCTGAGCATACATTCTCCTCTAATGCCTTACTGTTTTCTTGCAGCTTGGCTTTCACACATAACAGTAGTTGTGCACCACTTTTGGAATCCAAATTACTTGGTCGTGCTTGGTCACAAGTGAACTTACAAGAAGAAGCCTCAGTAACATTTTTCGATCTCGCACTCATAGAGAAAGGCGAAGGCCTCACTCCTTCTTTGCCACTGCGTGTGTAGATTGGCATGTTGGCTTTTTTTTTTTTTTTACAAATCGGCAGTTAACTTTTCCTGTATTACAGCTCTTTTTCTCTTCAACACGGTAAAAGGTGTTTTTTTGTGTGATTTGTTCCCTGACTTCAAAAGACTATGTACTTTTACATAAGCTTCACCAGATGACGTACAGGGAAAACTACCATCAGGACTGGTGACAGCAGCTGCTTGCTGCTCCTGCTCATATGTGTATTGCTGTGAATCCATTTTAATAAGACCCCAACCACTTTGTAGTGAAAATTCAGAAAAATACCCACCCTACTATTTCTATTCTATCACTTTGCCCGCTCTACTGTGACCTAATCCTTCTCTGTCCCTCTCTTAAATGGCGCTAGATCGCCAGAGGCGGGTATTTATTGATTCCAAAACTTGCAAAATCCGACGAAGCCACAATTAAGTTTTGCCTCAATTTGGAATCCAAATAGACGCGAGAGTACCGAGCAGAGTTGGCTCGGTACCCCAAAGTTCGGCTTGTTTCGGGTTCAAGGAAACCGAGACCGCCTATCTCTACTTAAAAGAATAATGCTCCCAGATCTGGTTTCTTCTTTTAGTTTTGAGTACTGAATGTTACACAAATGTAAGGGGGGGTGTATAGAGGATGGAAAAGGAGGCGCACCAGTATATACCATATATTAGAGCTATTTCCCCAGTGGACAGCTGATGTAAGCATATGCACATAAGGAATGGAAAGAGAATCATCAACACTGCAAAAAAATGTGATGTTTGCACACTTTGTTGTATTACTGATGTAACCACCTGTTTGCAGCATTAGAATTATTTAAGACATAATTCACTATATGTGTCTATATCTTTTTCTATGCCCGTCTGTTTTTATATGGAAACATTGAAAAATGAGAATAGAGAGAAGACATTCTCAATTAATTGGCTATAGGATGTGGACTTATGGTTTATATTTTGAATAAGTGATTCTATGGGGCATATAATTACCTTCCGGGATCACGGCTACACGCGGCCGCCTCCTTCCCTATACACCCCATAGGGTTGCAAAGTGAAATCTGCAATGTGGCTGTACTGTAATTGCACATTACATGTGTGTCCATGCAATGCCACAAAGCTAATTGAATATGCCCCCTGTATGACAGGTTATAGCGCCTGAGGATCCACCAGCTTGTTGTTATATGTAATACTAGATGCTTAGATATTATTGACATTTAAGCCTATGTAAGACATGTAAACACTATTTCACTGCCTGCATGTTGATTTGCATCCTGGAGGTAAAGGGGCATGAGGCATTGAGAGGCTGAAAAAAGGAAGTTGTGGTCAGAGAATGGGAAGGCCAGTTTGAAGAAATTAGTGATGGAGAAGAAACAGGACAATATGAAGTCAGGTGAGTGTCCAACACAGTGGGAGATGCAGCCCTGAAGCCCTCTGGTAAGAGACCAAAGGAGAAGTAAAAGAAAAAAAAGTTGTGTGGCAGCAAAGACAGTGGGGTTGTCAATGGCATTGTTGACTCCACCTAGTATGAGAGTAGGTAGATCACAGTACAGGAAAAACAGCAGGAGCAAAGTTGTCATGGAATTTGGGGGCAATAAACGACAGCAACAAAAAGGTGGAGAGGAAAGAAGAGACATATGATGTGGACTTTAAAGAAAGGGAAGGAGGGAGAGGGTTCTAGGGGTATGACATAGAAGGCGCAGTGTGGAGAAAATAGGTTTGTCTTCAGGCCTGGGGGAGAGTCCTACAAAGGAGAGAACTGAAGTTGTTGTAGCTGGAGTATGAGCATGGGCTGCAGAGTTGAATGGGATGTCACCGGCAGCCTTGAAAAGTGGCAGGCTGAAAATGGACCTGAAAAGATGATTTGTGGGTGTGTGGTTGGTCTCTGCTTTTGTAGTTTGGTGAGGGTGAGGTGGATGTACAGAGCAAAACATTTCATGTGTACAGACAAGCACAATGGAAAGAAGCGTGTGGGAAATAATGATCGGACAGGGAGTAAAAGTATGCTTGAAAGAAAAGCAAGTAGGAGAAATATAAACCGTAAATAGAGTAGACTCATGGCAGAGTGATGTGAGAGAAGTGGATGAAATGGGAATTGAAAAAATGGGGAAGACCAAGGGATCCAGTTAGTTCAGGGCAGTGGAGGATTTCTTGCCATCACCTGGTTAGGACATTCGTTTAGGCACCTGCCATTGCTTGGACCTACTGTTTACAACAGTAACAGTTGAGCTCAGTGAGTCCAGCAGCTGAACATAGATGACGGTCCAGGACATCTTAGAAATAAAAAAAAACAAAAAAACAACAAAAACCTCTGTTTTTTTGTAGGATGTCGCTATTGTGTCGTTTTCCCACACATTTTAGATGCTTTATGCTTGTGGGTAGAAGATGAACTAATGTGCAGCCGATATCTTTTTGGTTATAAAGCACCGACTTTAAGGGGACAGAACACAAACAAATTACACAAAGTGATTAGAGACAGAAGTTATAGTTGGCCCAATGAGAGCTTACAATTTTACATCAGGTGAGGGAGAAGCACATTTGTGCTCCTTATGATAGGGGCGTTCATGCAGATAATACACCTAAATCTCCAGAGTAACGTAAAAGTTATACCCTAAGTAGTTCAGATTTTGAGAGGTTTTCAATTTGTTGGTAGTCCACAGTGTATTTTCTACCATGCAGAATAGCGTGCTGCCACCACTTTGGGGATGGCAGCAATCAGACCTCAGGCATTAGTTTCAATATGACACCAATGGACGACCTAACAGCATATTGTACACTAATAGGTGTTTCAATTCAGTCCATCTCTCTCTTCTTATTGATGCTACTGGCATTACTAATCAAGTGTGATATAGTCTTGATATATTATGTGCAGCACGGTGGCTAAGTGGTTAGCACTTATGCCTTACAGCATTGGGGTCATGAGTTCAATTCCCGACCATGGCCTTATCTGTGTGGAGTTTGTATGTTCTCCCCGTGTTTGCGTGGGTTTCCCCCGGGTGCTCCGGTTTCCTCCAACACGCCAAAAAACATACTGGTAGGTTAATTGGCTGCTAACATATTGACCATAGACACTCAGTCTGTCTGTTTGTGTGGGTGTGTTAGGGAATTTAGAATGTAAGCACCAATGGGGCAGGGACTGATGTGAGTGAGGTCTCTGTACAGCGCTGCGGAATCAGTGGCGCTATATAAATAAATGATGATGATGATTATGAATAAGAAAAGGTGTTTCCCACATTAATATTTAATGTACTCAACCATCCTCCGTAACCTATAACAATACTTAAAACCACCTGTGTGGCATGCTCTGGGAAATTCCAGCCTTAAATCAACGAGTGCCACTTTCCTGAAGAAAATACCTATAGCTACTACAAAATTTTAGATTTGAATCAGTCGCTGAAAAATGTTAGACAGCCCAGAGAATAGATTGTATAACAACTTGAGTTTAAATAAGTCATCCTTAAACAGCTATCCTTTAAAGCCCCTTAAAATGAATGGCTTGGCCAGCTTTGATAATAACCGGTTTCTGACATAGTCATCTCATATTACTCTCCATTCAGAATTTTTGCCAGCTATTTCATGGATTATGTAATCTAAAATGTCTAGTTTAATGCTGCAACAGTTAGTTTCAGAAGGTGTTAGATTTAGTTGGATGTTATTTGCTTTTTTCTACAATCATTTTATACTTGGATCATCATAGTGGTGTGTTTACTTTATGCTTCAGTTTTATACAAATTACAGTGATACAGCTGGCAGCAGGGATGTTAAGAAATATTTACTCCTGTCATTTTTATATTACCACCCAAGGCCCATAATGGACTTGGCACCAGCTTGGTCAGACAAAATTCATATTTTCTGTTTAAAATAAAACTATTTTGCGATAGATATAATGGTGCTGAACAAGTTTGAAATAAAATTATATGAAAAGATGGCTTACCTGTAGGATCAAAATCATGGGATGAAACTTCATGGGATGAGCCAATACTCCGCTCAACCTTCTGCTTCTTGTCTGTTGATGTGTCGCTGCTCAGAATACTTCCGTGCCTGAAATTGAACCACAAATTTAAAAATACTACTTTGGAGTAGAAAGTTGAATGACTTTAGTTGATATTATTCTGGTAATTTTACTTCCAGGTGTGGAAATATATTCTGTATTATACCAATATATGTTTAAGTTGCTATAAGCAAACAATCTAAAAACAAACAAATGTGGTCAAAAAAATCATTCAGAAAATTTTACAGTGAGGTTGGAAAAATGTAATCAGCCGTCATAAAAATGACTATTTGGAAGTAATTGTTCTAAAACTAGACGTGTGTGTTTGTATTAATTTTCCATTTACAGATGAAATCTCAGTGTAGCAATTTTGTTTATCTAGAAATAAAGAAACTGATTATGCAAGGAGAAATAAGACATGTTAGATTAACTTATTTTGTATCTTATGGCATGTTATTGTCCATTGTTGCCAATTAAACTCAAATTGAATGAATTCCTAGCAAATACAGAGGGTCAAAAAAATTTAACGTGATTGCAAATTATGCCTTCAGGTAAGAAATGTATAGCTCATTGTGAGGTTAATTTGATATATACCTTGGTTGAGGATTTGTTTGCATTTCTCTTGGTCAATACTTAAAATAAAGGCTGAACATTTTGTCTGATTTTCTTTTTTCTCCTATGATGAGCTCTTTTAGACTTGTGGCCAAAAATATTGGCACACCTGCACTTTTTTCAAATAACTCACAATTTCCTCTAAACATAAGATGAATTTAACAATAATAAGTGGTCTCCACAATTGTTACTCTGTTAATATGCAGAACCTTTGTTTTTTGTTCTGAATTTGATACTGTATATCCTTTAAAAAAATAAAATAAATTGCATTGACAACAGTGCTGACAGCCTAGACTGAATATTTGGTATCTAACTGCTATTTTCAGATCTCTCCACAGGTGTTCTATGGAATTGAGATCTGGACTCATTGCCGCCGCATTCATAACAGTCCAACACCTTGTTTTGAAAAATACCTGGATGCTTTTTGATATAGTTTGGAGTCACCATCCTGCTGGAAAACCCATGATATTCGACAGAGACCCAGTTTTCAGAACAAGGGTTCAAGATTGTGCTCCAAAATGTCCTGGTAATCTCCAGATTTACGAAACAAAGACACCTAGTGCCAGATGCATCAGAGCAACCCCAAAACATCACCGAACCTCCTCAATGTTTAATTGTAGGGAAGGTGTTCTTTTCATTTTGCTTTATGTAAACAAAAGGGATGATGTGCTCTACTAGAAAGCTCTATTTTTGTCTCATCTGTCCACAAGACATTTTCCAGGAAGAAATGTAGCTTGTTCCAGTGTATATGTGCAAATTCCAGAAAGACTTTCTTATGCATCTCTCAGCGGTGGAGCCCCTTTTGGGCCTCCTACCAGGTGACCACCATTCATTGAGTTTGTATGGATGGTGTAAGTTGAACCAGTCATACCTTTTGTATGAAGGTCAGCATGAATCTTTTAAGCAATTGATCTAGGTGCTTTCGCCACAATTCTGTGCTGCAATCATTGATCAAGTTTTCTAGGGAGGTTGGCTACATGTCATGGGCCTAAAACTTCCTGATAACATTACGTATGGTGGAAATGGGAACACCAAGATCTTAGATTGATTTAGAGCCTTGAGGCTGCCAAGGCTTGGGTGTAATAGTCTGTCTAACCTCCTCAGACAAGACTCTGGCTTTCTTTCTTTTCTCCATGCACATTGTAAGCACTTGCTACTCAACAGGGTAACATCACCATTGATTTTGCCTTTCTTCCTCCTACCACAATGGACCTCCTCCACATCAACTATCTTGTTTACTCTGATCTTGTCTTTTCCCTCCCTTCTGTGCTCTGACTTCTCCAACTCTCCTTTCCTACCCTCTAACCACCATCTCCTCTCCTTCACCTTTATCTACTGCACCCTTTCCCTCACCCAAATCCTCCTTCACTAGATGTAACCTTGACTTTGTGGTATCCTCTTCCTTGCTAGAAACTTTCCTCTCCCCTAGAACTACCCTGGCCGAACCAAGCAGCCTCCCTCTACAAACACACATGGGGCCTGATTCATTAAGGATCTTAAATGAAGAGGATTCTTATTTAAGTCTCCTGGACAAAACCATGTTACAATGCAAGGGGTGCAAACTACTTTTCTGTTTTGCACATAAGTTAAATACTGACTGTTTTTTCATGTAGCACACAAATATCAACTTTAAATGTCAGTGTACAAATAAGCTATCAAGTATTTGTGTGCTACATGAAAAAAAACAGTCAGTATTTAACTTATGTGCAAAACAAAAAAGTAGTTTGCACCCCTTGCATTGTAACATGGTTTTGTCTAGGAGACTGAAATAAGCTACCTCTTCATTTAAGATGCTTAATGAATCAGGCCCATGGTCTCCCAACATCTTTACACTTCTCATACTTACAAATTTGTAGTTTTATTAACTCACAAACACATACTAAAAAACTAAGAAAATTATTGCCCTTTGAGCGCAACTGTATTTATGCAGTAGGTTGAAGAGGAAACATATCAATGTTATATTGCTTCCTTCTCAAATTAGAATTACCTCCCCTAGACCCACACGAGGAGGCATGGCAGAGAGACCTAGGGCTAGTTTTGGATGAAAAGGGAAGATCGGCAATTCGAAAACGAGTAACTAAGGTATCTATTAATGTAAGTGTCAGAGAAACAGCTTATAAAGTATACTCGAGATGTATACTCCACCGCATTTTCCAAAATACATCAGACAGGTGTTGGCGAGGCTGCGGGGGACAAGGTACTCACCTGCATATCTGGTGGGAATATCCCATTATTCAACCACTTTAGGACATTGCATTGCCTCCTCCATCAACCCACAACTGTTTACTTTCCCAGGGATCCTGCAATATTTTTGCTCAACAAATCTGTTCCCTCCATAAGCAAGTCAACGGACCGTTTGGCACTTCAAATTAGTCAAGCCTGCAAATTATTAATAGCCTGAGCCTGGAAAAAACCTCTTCTCCCTACCAAACCTGAATTAACAAACAGGTTGTGGCACATCTCATCCATGGAGTATATTACAGCACTCCTTAACGACTCACTCCGTAAATTTCGCGAGACATGGACCACATGGTATAGTTTACATGGCACCCCAGTCCTGGGTAACAAATAAATGAGAAATCAAGGCTCCACCCCCCTCCCCCCTTTCCCCTCAAACACTTCTTCCTTTCCCTCTCTTCCAAAAAAACTTGTCCCGGACCTTTGTTTTTCTTATCTCCATTACAATATAACTTAAAAAAAACACTGTTGCGTTTCAATCATATTACAAGTTATATTGTGGAAGTTATATTTCTGTAATTATGTTTTTCTTTTTTGTGTTTGTACAAAGAAAAAACAACATTGCAGAACAGATTCAGCAAAGTGTAAAAATATAGAGATTTAAAAAAAAAAAAGTCAACATAACTTAAGGGACATACATTAAATAAGGTCTAGATATAGAATATTCAAGATTGGCCCAAACGTCAATGGTAAAACTGAATTAAATCTGCAATGGGAGAGTCACGGACCTTCAGGGTTACACAGTCACATCAAAAACTCAGTAGCTTATTTATTAAAATTATTAAAATAAACTGCTCTTTGCTTAAATTACCTGGTTGGTTTTCTTGAGTAAAACCTGTAAAACAGAATATACAGTAAAGTGAGTTTTATTTTTTTTTCAAAGAGATTTATAACAAATAATCATTATAATTATCTGGCCTACGTGCAATCTATGTGCTGAATATTTTAGAATAATTTAGCAACCTGCAATGAAACATAAATCAGTAATCCAGGTAATTCACTAAAGATTACAGAGCTTTCATTTTCCTCTTGCATTTGCTTAACCAGATGTATGAGAAAAAAAAAGTGTATAATATTCCAGATGCAGAACTTTACTTTACTTTTATAAAGGTCTTGCAAGGTTTGTTTGCCTTATTTACTTGCTTCAAGAACCATGGTGACAAGTCTTTGCTTGATAAAATACTTATCTAATCCAAAGACCTCCTGTCAATTTTATTGAACAATACAGCTTGATGCCTGTCCTGATGACAAGGAGTAAGGTCTGCAATATTTACTACATAAGAACACCAAGGCATATCCAAGTGGGGCACAAGATGGGCCTCCTGCCATTACATAAAAACTGCAGATAAGCCAAGTTAGGGCGCGGAAGGATTTCCATCTGCTTACCAGGTACATGACTCGGATGAACAGTACAGCAGCATCTCAGTCAGTATTTAGTATAAGTCAAAAGCAGATGTATGGGATGTGTAAACAATTTGTTCTGCTATTCTGAAGTAATTTTGTGGATCTAGTATACCTTGTGACTATTTTGCTTATTTTGAAAGCTTGTAATCTATCGCAATATCATGGAATGAAAATTTGAGGTGGGGAAGGTAAGAGGATATTATTGATTGGAAAAAAAAAAAGTCATTTGTATATTATAATAAACAAACCATCAACAAAGTCTCATTAGAAAGCCAAATTATTAATGGTGTATGCTACAAGTCTAACTATATACTGCTAAATATCTTAGGTTTCTTATGTGTTTGCAATACACCAAGTGCCATGGGTCTTAAACTGCAGATGATATTTGCAGCTGCTGGTCATCTCCACATCAGTTTATTCATTTTTTAATTAATTTTTTTTCTCATTCCTAGGCATCTTCCTCCCATAGCTACACTTCATTCACAAGACAGTTTAATTGGGAGGTAGGTGCCCAGGAGTGAGCTTGAGTTCCTCTGCACAGCCATCATACAGTATTTGCATAAAGCATGGGGAAACGGTCTACCTTACATCCCAGGATCACACACACAGCACTATGTAAAAAAAAAACAAAAAACAAAAAAACAAAAACCTAAGTCTTAGTAATGACAGGTCAACTTCTAGTTTAGGCAGTGGCTACAAACTATATGACGGAGGGTATCACATGAATGGTGCTCAGAATCCACAATGCAGTTTGAAAAAGGCACTGACTTTTATGTAGGGGATACTGGATACTATGCTTTGGAAGCATGGCCGGTATACTGTGCCGATATATTTTTGGGGCACAGCAAGAATGTAGAAAACTGGTGCTGCTATTCTGTCATGACACATGAAGGTATATGGAGTCACTAGTCCTATATGCACTGGCTCGTATATGCAGGCACTGACACTGCAAGGGCAGTAGCCAACATGTTGTATGTAGAGCACTGAAACACTGCAAAAAAAAAAACAAAACACATTTATATGTATAGGGCACAGGCTGCTATGTTGGGCAACTAGTGCTAGTAAAAAACAGATGGGTAGAATGTGCAGTTCATTTGAGCTGTCATATATTATTTATACAAACCCTAACCTCACTTTCAATCTAGATTGTGTACAAGACATTTTTCTATACAAAACAATGTATGCAGCATCCTACTTTTATGTATACAGATTTAACACGTTCTGTTAACATAAATTGTGCCACTTAGCACTAGTTTCACGGTGTTTAATATTCACCATTGGTCGTAACCTGGACTTGGTCCCAAAGAAATACAATTAATGAATAATTGTAGAGCAATCCAGTACAAAAATGTGCTGCATCTGTATAATAAACTGGGTGTAAAAGTAGGTTCAGATATTTGAATATGCCCAAAAAAAAAAAAAAAGAGAACAGTTTTAGAGCACAGCAGTCTGCACACCATTACCATTACTTCTGTAATGGAGTGCATTATTACCGTTAGTACAGTAATTTCAGCACTGACTTTTGCTTGCAGCCACGAGCAGAAACCTGTTAAAATTTCTGCATTAACGGTAGTAGTGTGTGGGTCACATTACTCTCATGAGCAGCGTTGTCAATTGAATGCCCCCCAAAGTGTTAAAACATTCAAAAGGGCAGTAATGTTAGTCTTTGTAATGATCTATAATATAGGATTTAAGTTTAGATTTTAAAATAGATGGTGACAGAATTTGAAGTCAAACAAAATTAAATGAAGTGTTAGGCATCCAATACAGCAGTTCAAAATGTGATACAGATTGTATCCTGCAGAGACAAAGTGCCTTGGCGTATATGAATACTTAAGGGATAAAATAAGGAAGGTACAGCTACAGAGAGTGCTCGATAAAGGTAAGAAGAAGGACTTTGTAGGTAACATGTTGTAGAATGGAGATCAGAGAGAGGCTTAAAGAACGTAAAACTAGTACAAATTTTGGGGAAGAGAGGAGCTCTTAGCTTTTGAGCTTAGATGTGATCGTAGGCCAGTACTTGTCTGTTTTATCTACACCCTAATATAGGTAAAAACAGACAGGTAGATATTGCAGTAGTCTAGGTATGGAGGAGTGATGGCACACATGAGGATGAATGACACACTACGAGGATTTATCAGATCATAAAATGATGGGGAGACTGAGGACAGGTACATCCCAGAGTTACCTGATGTAATCTTAAAATGGTTAGAGATGCCAATATATTGGAGTCAATATATTGCAACGCGTGGCCACAATAATACTCCAATTATTGATAATATTGCAATCAAATCTTTACTCTCATTATAGAGCATATTGGCAAATGCAGTTGGAAGCTGAACACCATGGACCTAAATGTGCAGTCATCTTCCACCCGCACAAATGGCCCCAACGAAGCCCGATTAGATCTCCAAGCTTGACTATTTACTTAATGGCCAGGTCTTGTCCAACTTGGCACACAAATTCCAAACTAGATAGTGTTTGTGTGGCTCTAGCACACGAGTATAGGCCTGTGTGTGGCTGGCTTAATAAACAGGACTGCAAAAGTAGTATCAACAGAATAGCTATTTTAGAGTAAGAGCTGGCAGGGTGTGTCCCCATCTTGGAAACCATCCAATTTTATTTATCTGAAGGAGCAAGTAAGATAATGTAAGTTCTTTGCCAACTAGAAAAGTTAGTAGAGAAACTGTCAGTATATTGTGTAGTACCTTCTTAAATCCTTCAGATTTCACTACAGATGTTCTGTGTGAATATAGGCATGCTATACAACAAATTGTTACACATGAGCTGAAGTCCAGCCTAACATGCAATACTCTTACATAAAGTTAGAGTAAATTTATACCAAACATGTACAATTCAATTACACTCTCATTCACATGTTCCCCAACATCCTAACTCACCGAGAGCCCCAGTGTAATGCTAAATCATAGATGTAAGTAGTTTGGGATGAATTGCTTCCAACAGAGATGTTCTTGTGTGGGGCTCAGATTGCTCTAAAAATGATACTAAAGACCACAACACATTGTTCAATATCATGTCTTTGATATCATGCATATAAAATGGGTTCTAGATTACAAAGGTGAAGAGAAACACAAGAGGAGCCAACATTGTCAGTTCAGAAATAACCAATGATGACCAAATAAACAATGAGACAATTTCCTCATCCTTACAGAGAACACTCATTTACATGGAAAATCCTTTATGCAATATAATCACGCTAGCTTTGTTAAAGTAGCAAAACAGTGCAAATATGACTGTTATATTTGCATTATTAAAATGTTCATCGTTCACAGCATGTCACGGGGGCTAAAAGCACAGCACGTTTGCACTGAACAGCTGCCTTTCCAATCATATAAGCAACAGCAAAATCAGAGGAGGAGGAATGTGCTATCTGCACCACTGCTCTTCTTCCTTTCTCAGTGGGCTAGAGCTGTATGATTTTTACATGCATCATTAAAGCAAGATAAATCATTTTTAGGCAGTGGTTTTATTAATAATTAGCAATGGGTCACTGGTGGGTAATTTGAGGAGCATTTTTTGGTTGTAGGAGGCTGTGGTGTGTTTTAGAGCAAGTGGTAGGTAAAGCTATCATTAATATTTTGAAATAGATTCCTTGGCGCTCCGCTGACATCAAACAAATTTTATAGTATATACTTAACATAATACATACACTGGTATTGCTCTATCATTTTTAATTTATATAGTGCCAGCAAATTCCGTAGCGCTTTACAATTGGGAACAAATATTAATAAGACAATACTGGGTAATACATACAGACAGAGAGGTAAGAGGGCCCTGTTCGCAGACTTACAATCTATGGGACAATGGCAGTTTGAAACACAAGGGCATGTGCTACATCATATTGCACAATGGACCAGCTAGAATGCAAAGGTAAAAGTATTGAGTGGGCTGTGTGTGGGGCAATGTTGGTCAGAGGGTTGTTGTCTTGCATTAGCTGTGTAGAGGATGGTAAAAGGGTAATCTAGGGAAATTAAAATGGTGGTTGAGGAATATCAGAACCTTGTCTGAAGAGGTGGGTTTTCAATGAACGCTTGAAGGTTTGAAGACTAGAGGAAAGTCTTACTGTGCGAAGGAGGGAATGCCACAATGTGGGTGCAGCCCGGAAAAAATCCTGTAACCGAGAATGGGAGGATGTGAAGAGAGTGGATTGCAATCTATAGTACAATAGGAGTTTAATGCAAGAGCCGAAGTGCAACAAATTGCATATTGGTCCAGCCAGATTGCAAGGGTAGAAAGTGCTTAGTGTGCTATATGATCCAGTTAGACAGCAATGTTGGTCAGGGGATAAGAGTATAGAAATGATACATGTAACTCAAATGTGAACTGAGAAGTGGGTGGTAATAAGGTACCCTAGGGAGGTTGGGGAAATTTATAAGCCAACCTGAAGAGGTAGGTTTTCAGAGAACGCTTAAAAGGTTTGAAGACTAGTGGAAAGTCTTATTGTGCAAAGTCCAGAAACAGGAGTAGGTAATCAGTGTGGATGACAGACACAGGTCTTGCGAATAAAGGAGATGTCACATTGGGAGACATTTTGGGGCATATTCAATTCTCGGCGGAAACGCAGAAAATCTTGCGGTCCGCACACGATTACCGTTATTCCGGTATTCGTGCGCGGAAAAACAGTTAATACGGTAATTTACTCGCTGGATTTTCGCAGCTCCCTGAGCCGTATTAACGGTAATAGTATTTTGGTAGCGCGGAAAAAAAAAAAAAAGAATTGAATATGCCACTTTGAGAGAAGTGAAGAGATGTAAGTTGGGGCAGTTTTGTTGTAGAATAATTTCATATTGGATTTGGTTAAAAAAAAAACAAAAAAAAAACAGGCAACAGGCAACCAATGTAGAGAGTGACAGTGGAAGATGGATTTGCAAGGAAAACCAATCTAGCAGCTGCATGCAAAATAGATTGGAGAGAGATTTGGGAAAGTAAGCATGGTATTACAATAGTCAATGCAGGAGAGCATGAATTACAGTCATTGAAGTGTCTTCAGTGACGTGTGTGCATTCTGAAAATATTTTTGTATTTATGTATGGGTCATTCCACATCAAATGAACACATGGTTTCAAACTGACCATTTCAGATTGTAATGAAATTTAGTATAATAAATGCTGTCATGGATGTAAAGAAAACCCTCAAATCTTAGGCTGAAATGTACACTGGTTTTGAAGTTATACGCCTTTTAAAAAAAAAAAGTGAAAAGCAAGTTTTTCATCCAAATTTAAATTAGATTTGTAGCCTGATTGAGCTAGAGAGTTTGGCAAGGTCTCTTGAAAAACATCTTAAAAATTGTTCATACTGTTAATAAATCCCCAGTTTTATTTTTGGGAGCAAGATCATCTGCTGCTATAAGAGCTTTCATTTTTGACTGTGGCAAAATAATGAAAATGAGAACTATCTAGGCCTGTTCATTAAATTGAATTTATCGCCTTAAACAATCCCTTTGGATGTATATTATGTACAATGACACATTATGTTTAATACTGAAATATTTAAAACATTTGTGATAATTTTATGTCTTTCACATATTGTAAGAAAGCTTACTACAGATCACTACCATTTGGTGCTGCTGGTCCGGGTGGATGGTGCCACTGCCTGAAGGCTTCATTTGTTTTTAGTGTTTCCATTTTAGAAGGGTGTACATTCGACCTGTTGGAGTTAACAGATTCACCTTACAAAGAACATCTACCATAGTAGTAGTCCATAAAACATCAGGCTTCCTTGGGTATGATAAAGGTGGAGATGGACCAGCTGGATGGAGGAATTTCGCTTTCACTTCATTGATGTTTTCATCTTTCTCCAGAATAAATGCAAGCCACCATTTGTTGTCATAGACAGCAGTTACATAATCTCTGATGTCAGCAAGTGGGTGCTGATACTACATTATCTTGAGGAACTGAACAATGACCCTATTGCTCTTTTCAAAGTGTCCCAAGTTGTTTTCTGCAGCTGGCAGAAACTTTTGCATTTCAGAAAATATTTTACACATCCATTCTGAAACAGTGCTCAACCCTTCTTATTAGAAGTATAATTAGCCTTTTTAAATGGGTTGAAACAATAAGGTATGTGTCAATTTCTGATTGGAGAAGGCCATGACATTCTCCTTTGACCCGTGGAGATTAGCAGCAGCCTAATGGGCTGGGCCTTCTCTTCTCTGCCTGGCCGGGTGACTGAGGCTTCTTCTTGCAAGTACAGCGTAGCTCCCAGTCTGCTGTTTCTCTCCCTCCCGGCACCCCTTCCCCAAAATGCTGTTTCTCCCTGCTCCCAGCACACATTCTCCCAGTCTGATAATCCACTGTATTAAACATTCTGCTTTTTCAAATGTGACACAAATGGTCCATGGTCAAGTAAGGTTTGGGTGGGCTTAAATTAGTGACCATGGGGTAAAACCCACCCAAATCTAACCTGTCCCTGTAAAAGGCAGGCTTATTCAACACAAATGAAGTGTCTTTCCATGTGGAGCATATTTCCACATAAGTTTACATGCCTGCGCAGAAGTGGGAGCAGGCACTGTCTGTAAAATCTTGTCCCAAACACACCTGAAGAGGAACGTGCATTCCAGTAATGAAGTGAACTAAAAAAAAAAATGATTGTTTTGTTGATTTTCTCAGATGTGTAGTGCCTCAATAAATACAATTTTCATGAATCACTCATCATCATCAGCTATTTATATAGAGCCACTAATTCCGCAGCGCTGTACAGAGAACTCACTTACATCAGTCCCTGCCCCATTGGAGGTTACAATATAAATTCTCTAGCACAGGGGCACAGACTAGGGTCAATATGTTAGCAGCCAATTAACCTACCAGTATGTTTTTTTGGATTGTGGGAGGAACCCAGAGCACCCGCAGGAAACCCACGCAAACACGGGGAGAACATACAAACTCCACACAGTTAAGGCCATGGTGGGTAATCGAATGCATGAACCCAGTACTGTAAGGCAGAAGTGTTAACCACTAAGCCACCGTGCTGCCCCACTCAAAACCGAAAGCTCTTGTAGCAGATGATCCCATCATGATCCCAAAATAAAACTTTGGGTATTTATTAACAACACTACGAACATTTTTTTTGCCGTTTTGCAAACAATTTTGAAAATGCTATAATTTTTATTGAAACAGGATGCTGTGTTATATTAAAGCCCATAAAAAGAGCTTTAAAATAAGACCTACCCAACTCTCTAGCTCAATCAGGTGAGCTACAAATGCAATTTAAAAAAACGTTAAAAGCAAGTTTTTCATTAAAAAAAACCTGCAACTATAAAAGGCGTATAACTTCAAAACCAGTGCACATATCAGCCTAAGATTTAGGGGGTTTCTTTACACCCATGACAGCATTTATACCATATTTAATTGAAATTAGAGAATGTAAGGTAGAATTTTTTCTAAAATTGTGTTGATTTGATGGGGAACTGGCCCGTATATAAACTTGATTTAGAGAGAGACTGGTGAACTAAGGATAGTTCTGAGTCATGGATCACAACTTGAGGGGCAGGATTTATTATCATGTTAACAGCAGAAGTAGAAATGTCAGATAAGCAGCTTCTATTGGCTGGTGGGAATATTATTAGCTTTTTTTTTTTTGAAAGATTAAGTTTGAGTTGCCAAGAGGACATCCAAGACGACACAGCAGAAAGATAGTGTGATAGGGTGGACCTCCTATGCCACCATGTCTGTGCTGCTGGGAACAGCTGGGCTTGCCTTGCCAATGTCCTTTCTTTACCTCAAATGTGCCCCTCCTGTAGCAGTAGGATGAGCCTGCTGCAACCACTAGGCTCCTACACAGGCACCTAGAACAGCTTCCTTCTGGGTAACTCTTGCTGCTGGTGCACCCCACACACTGGTACCCCTGACCTATTCCTTTAGATCAGGGTTGCTGTAGATGGTTCCCCCTGGCCAGAGCTGCAAGTTAGTGGGCAGAGTGTTTGTACTGGAATGCTGATCCCACCCTTAGAACAACCGGATAACAGATTAGATTAACATAATCTGTAGGTCACAGGAATTGCTGCACGTAAGTAGGCGTCAAAGCAGGATCTTGAAGCAGTGATGTTTTATTAGCTGAAGCAGTCCTAATAAGGACAGTTACATGCCAGTTTGTGGTACTAGCAGATCATTCCAGAAGTTACAGATGGTAGGATAATACATTACATGGTCAAACAGGGCTCCTTTTATACACATTCTGGCACACATTAGCAGGGGATAACACCATCCCCTGATCCTAGATGGCTCCACAAAGACTGAAATATTGCATCAGATATTTAGTATCAGGATGAAATATGATCTCCAAACGTGGATATCAATGCAATGCAAAGTTAACACCAATCTGTGATATCCTAAATCACATTGTTCAGAGGTTTCCTTTCACAAGACAGGATAACAGGTAATGACACCCAACTGTGCTTTCAGACTAAAAAGAAATGTTGGTAACTTCACATGAAAAGTATTAAATTAGCATCAGGCTTTTTTTATTTTTGAGGGTATAGAGTCAAGAGGACAGGAAGGAGAGAATAAGCTATGTCATCTTCATTTGGATCAAATGAAGAAAAGGGGCCAGAGGGTGTAGGGAAGCAATAGAGCTGGTTAATTGTCTAGGAAGAGGATAACATTTCATGTTGAATCTTATCAATTTTGTCCTTAAAGTAGGAAGCAAATTCTTGGGCACTTGTAGTAGTCGGAGGATTTGGCGAGGTCGTTTGGTGTTAGAGGCTTGAGCAGATATTAAAAATTTGAAGTAAGTTTGTTTGACAGTGTCCACAGCATTTCTATAGGAGCGATAGGCAGCAGTATATGTGAGTAAATAATTAGAGGTACGAGATTTATGCCAGCAATGTTATGCTTTGCGAGAAAGGTCATATTTCTGTAGTGTGCCACGACTGCCATCTTAGTTGATATGGAGTGTGAAGAGTAGGTAGAGCCACTTGATCAAGAGCGGATACTAGGGTTCGGTTTAGGTGTGAATGTAGAAAGCATTGCAGAGACGTGTAAAACTTGAGTTAAGATTTATACGGGTATGAGGTGGCTTGGTAGAGATTGATAGCAGACAGGTAAAGTAAAGATGGAGAGATTTCACCTGAAATAGGATGATGATCAGGGAAGGGGTGAAGGAGTGTTAAGGAAATCAGAAACAGAGTATAGTCTAGAGAAAACATGATCAAGGCAGTGGCCATCCCAATGACTATATGAGTTCGTCCACTGGGAAAACCTTAGAGAAAAATTGTGATTGTGGTAAAGAGGGTTTCAATGGCATGTGGAGCAATCGGAAGGGTGCTTTGGAGTACATGTGAAATTTATTTGAAAAGCATGCGGTGACTTTCTTTGGTAAAATGCATTGTTTTAATAATTTTGCTGTGATTAAGAGTAATGTAGGGCCCTTCTGAGGGTTAGAGGTCTGCACATGCTGGTGTAATAGGTTGCTCTTAACCGGTATAGAAAATTAAAGAAAATCATTTTCATGTGCACCAACCATTTCTGATAAAAATGTTCCCCATTTTGTTCATGGTGTCCTGCAGTGCATATAGAGGCATCAGATATTTTATCCAGAAACATGTGAAAAAAACAGTTAAAAAAAAATAATTGCAGCTGTTCAGTGATTTATGTCTATATAACAGAATCACTGCACACATCCTGCTAAAGTAACTAAGGAGCTATACTACAATAGATAGCGAGGGGGGTAGGGGGGTAACGCTAGAGGCAGAGTTGGAAACTGGGTGCTCTTAATCACATAAGGGAACTTTATCAGGAATTCTAAACCCCAATATGCTGTATAATACTGTAGATCTCAAAGCTGTGTAATGGCCTTTCTAATGTGGAGTTTCTTTACATTGTATGCATAAGACTTCCACTTGGTAGGGTTATAATATGGTCTCTTGGAAGAGAGATAGAAGTTCTCAAATTGTAATTCCTATCTGCGTATCAAAACTCAATGAGGATCTTCTAAATCATGTGCAAATTACAGGCCACGCCTGCTGACATAGTTATAAAACGTGAGGTTAGCCAATTAGCTCTGAGATCACAGACACCACAGCCAGAGAACAGGTATCAGACAGGTTTAATCCACACAATACAAACAGTGGATAAGATCAGAATGTTGCGTAATGTTCTACAACATGCACAGAAATAAAATAGTATAATGTTAGTTATGCAATAAAATAAGGCTGTTGATAAAATAATTTGACAACATGTAAAGCACATTTTAGCATAGTTTGACCTATACTGAAATGTGCCAAAAATGTTTTACTGCTACACTGAAGGTTAATATGAGGAGGGGCTCTTTCAGAGTACATATAACACAGGGAACAATGCAGGTCTAGAAACAGCATATCATTGAGAAACTCAAAAATACCAATTCAACATTTGCAAACACAACTTAACCTCTGGTACTAAGTATTGATATTGAGCGATTATACATTTTTTCTATAATTTCAATATTAATTTGAAGATTACTTGCACAAATATAATTTCCAATTTTTCCCTCCCCATAAAATGTTACAGTATATA
This sequence comes from Mixophyes fleayi, assembly GCF_038048845.1. Taxonomy (NCBI): domain Eukaryota; kingdom Metazoa; phylum Chordata; class Amphibia; order Anura; family Limnodynastidae; genus Mixophyes; species Mixophyes fleayi. The sequence continues at coordinate 52,027,240 of NC_134412.1, read as the reverse complement.
ATATACAACACCTTTATTTACACAATAGTTTAAAAACCCTTTACCACCAATAAAATATTCAAATTATACTTTAACAACTGAAATTCATAAAGGTAATTTGGTCAATCAACTGCACTTGGCAAAATATCAGCATATTATAAAGGATAGTAATATACCTAACATTTATCTCGCTTATGTCCCATAATGCTGAAGCAAGAATGCATTTCTACAGGTAGCAAGAAAAACTGTGCAAGACTGTGGTATTTGTCGCAACAACAGTGCATCATTATAAATATAAAAACTAAAAAAACAAAAATATGTGCCCAGGAGGAATGCCGGGAACCAGTTCAGGATAACCAGACCAATACTCTGGTATGGGCACACATATATTAGCGCACATACTGTTGGAATGTACGTAAGAATATAGGTTGGGAAAACAGGTTCAGAATATTGTGAGCACACACTTTTGTATTGCACATATTGCTGGTCAATTATCTGTGGAAACATCACTGGTAAATTAAGTGTTTGGGAGAGGCACATAGGTGGTTCATTTTATGAGCTTATACTTTGAATATGTCTGTCATTGTTATTGTACAATATGTATTGCCCAAAGTTATATGCAAATCATAATTTTCTCCACTATTGTGAGTTTTGGCCTGGGCCTAGGGACTGTTCTTTATCAGCTATCTTGAAGTTCACCACTACTACCGCAGTGAAGAGCTTATGTTTGCAGTTTTGTGTATATGTGTATATATCACTTAGGAGCTATTGTAGAGTAAGACGTAAATCCAGCTACGGAGGTCAAAACTTTTGTATGGAAAAAACAATTTGTGTTGCAGGGGTGATAATATAAAATGCACAACCTGATTTAGAGTCTTAAGACCAAAATGCAATGTAAAAATATAGCTGGTCAGTATGTGTGTGCAGCATACATCAACATGCAGTAATTGCTTTGCATGTAAGAAATGTTCATATTTGCACTTCTTGAAATACAACCTGGTCTATTCTGATGCAAAACTGGGAATGCCTGGAGTCATTTTTAAGCGTAAATCAGTTACATTTAACAAGTGTTTTTTACCCATTACTTGAATTCTAATCCTACTTTATATACCTTTAGTATCGGTTTACTGTAAATATCAATAAACTGATATATAAAATAGTCATGATATATTAAAAAAATCAATTTTTGATAAATATGTTACTAAAACTGGTGGTAGAATCTAATATTAGAATGCCATTGTTTTTGTCTCTATGCTTACAGCTGCCTAAAGCTGGGTACACACTTGTATTTTATTTTAGATTTAATTTCTGTTACGATTTTACCAACGACAGAAAGTCCCAATGATCGTGCAAACACACCTACACAATTTACTCTCAAGTATGTGATCTTCCTAACCATCTTCTGAGAAGATTGCGACTCTGTACACTCTACAGATATCTGCCTACGCTGCTTGCCGTGACTTCATACACACTTCCACAATTGCCAGACATCGTTCCATCGTTGATCTTGACTTTTAGGAAGTTTATAAAACCAAATCAATCGATGTGTTTTAGCAAGAAAAAACATGATCATGGGAGTGTACACACTTTTGCAATATCTGACCAAATGGCTGTTTATCATCTGATTTGCATGATCCTTGCATACGTGTGTACCCAGCTTTATTTTTTTTTCCTAAAGTCATCCAGTCAATCATAATTAAGTATGATCATCCTCTCACAATACACTGGCTTGTGTGCATGGTCTTGTGCCAGCAAACAGGCATGACATCATTGGAGACATACCCAGGTGGAGGTCTGGAAAAAATGACAGAGTAGAAAAAGAGAGTTGGTATTCATAAAATCCCTATACTTTCACACTGCCTGTACACAGAGACTACTAGCTGTAGTATACTCATTCCCCTGAACTAGGTACAATTAAGGCATAAAAGGTATTTTGAGATTTCAGTGTTCTTAAGGCTTTCAAAGTTGTATACATGTTTGAAATACTTTTCATGTGCCGCATAAGCAGTTTACTATACTTTTAAATTATAAAAGGTATAGTAAAGACATCACACTTTTTAGCGGATGGTTAAATGTGTAAAATTGACACAAAAACTATTTTGTAAATACTATCTATAACCATTTCCCTATATGGCCGGTCCCTTACTCAGAGTCATATCATCAGGTTTTAATATAGCAGAACAATTTGCTATTCACATGGCTCAAAATGGCAGTCCCACCAAAGTTAGCATGAATCCTTAATCTCGTATGAAGAGTACATTCTGTGAAAATATAAGTATCTAAAGCATGTATAATCATTGATAACTGATAATCAAGGAGGTAGCATCTATATATATATTTGGTCTTATAAACCTCATTACTGAAGCAAAACACCAAACTAGAAGCCAATGAGATGGTTCAGTTAATTTAAAACATGTGCTTAACTTATTTTTTTACTTTATTTCCTTGTGCAGCTTTAATTTTTAACACGAGTGGGAGTTGCAATTATGTATGCCTAAAATGATCATCCATAGATTCATAAGAAACACTGCTGCTACTGTTTGTATGGTATTATCAAGCTATATTTACTGAACTAAGCATCTCTCAACAATGTTACATAGGAGGTTTAATATCTGCTTCATGGTAACACTAAATAGGAAATACAATAATTTGTATTTCGCTGCTGGCAAGACTAAGATGAGCTGCAAACTTCACCAATCACAAGCAATAATATTCTAAAAGATATTTAACATTACCAGCTTTCGAGTAACTATAAACCACAAAATTGTCTGAAAAAAAAAATTATTATATTACAACACAATTAATGGAAGGCATAAGTGCAATTCAACAAGTACTTTTTTGCAGCCTATTGTTTTCTACAAATATTATGTAACAGAAATATGTAATTAACTTAGAACATAAAAAAAAATGCAATACAGTGCTCTGATTTCAGACCACTGCTGTACAATACAAATGTAATAATCTGCATTCAATTTATTGCTGAAGCACTAGGGGCTAGATGTACTAAACTGCAGGTTTAAAAATGTGGAGATGATGCTTATCGAAACCAATCAGATTCTAGTTATGATTTGTTAGTTCATTGTACAAAATGACAGCTAGAATCTAATTGGTTGCTATAGGAAACATCTCCACTTTTTCAAACCCGTTTTTAAAACACCAGTTTGCATTGGTGCACTACAGGTCCCAGCAAGCCCAGGCAGCTGTTAAATTTGTAGTACTACAAGTATAAGCATGCCCAAACACCAGTAAAGTCATGTCTGTAAGAGCATGCTGGCACTAGGGAAACCACAACATATCACATTTAAGAGCGAGAAGAAGACGGTTTGTACCTCAGACCTGGAGGACAACAAGGAGGCAGCTTCCTCCCTCATCCTGGGTGACTTCAAAATCTCTATGGACCACCCCACAGACACTGCTGACAAACTTTTTCTTGCTCTTTTCTTCATTCGGCCTCCCATATTGGATTTAATGGTCACTCTCTGGATCTCGTTTTCTCCCACCTCTGTGCCATCTTTGACTTTCCAGAATCACCCTTCCTGCTCTCCAACCACCACATCATCTCATTTAGCCTCTTCCTGCCTCCTGCACCCCTCACTTCCCCTAAATACACGCTCACCAGGAGGAACCTTGACGCCCTCGACCATGCCACCTTTTCCTCCTCACTTCATACAGTGCTCTCTTCAATTACTGCCCTGGATTGCCCTGAACAGGTTGTCTGCCTTTACAACTGTACTTTCACCTAAGCCCTTGACTCTGCTGTCCCGACCACCATGCCTAGCCCTTGGCGATCTAAACCCTAAACGTGGCACTCCAAACAGACCAGTTTCCTGCAAAGAAGCTCTTGCATCATGCCGCTGGAGATCTCGCTTTTATGACAATTTCCTCTACTCATTATTTCATCATACAGCCCTGCCCTCTCTCTCTATAACAACTTTAAGTCTCTTATGTATTCTTAATCATCCTAGCCCCGTCGCCTCTTTGCAAACGGCTTGCTGCACCTGTATTCATCAGCCGGGCTTTGAGTTACCATCTACGGATCAGCTAAGTTCTACTTTACTACTGTTTCTATTTGAACTGCCGCTGTACCAGTAACTCACCTGCCCCTGCTCTGGTTTGCCATCTACAGATCAGCTAAGTTCTACTCCACTACTGCTTCTATTTTGAACTGTCGCTGTACCAGTGATTCACCTGCTGTTGCTCTAAGTTACCATCTTCGAATCAGCTAGTTCTACTCCACTATCGCTCCCATTGGAACTGCCACTGTACCTGTGAGTCACCTGCTGTTGCTCTGAGTTACTATTTATGGATCAGCTCAGTTCTATCCCGCTATTGCCCTCATTAAACTGACGCCGAATCCACCTGCAGTTGTCTTGAGTCGCCATCTACATCTCAGCTATTCTATTCAGCTATTGCTTCCATTTGCACCTTCGCTGAACCAGTGACTCTCCTGCTGTTACCTCAAGTTACCACTCACAGATTAGCTACTCCGTTGCTACTTCCTCTAGCTATATTACCATTGCCCTGCATTTCTATAAGACTGGCTCCCTCGACACTATCTTCTGTGCCCCTCTGACTTGTCGTCACCGCTCTGCTGTATAAAGCTCAACCAGTTACTCTGCCAACACTCATTCAGATAATCGCGACCTGTGGGAAAGGAGCAGGGAAATCCATACCCTCTTGCGGGGGTCACTGGCCACCACCTACCTGTTAGACTCCGCGCCCCTGAATGAGATATCATCTGGCAGGTACAAAGGATCCACTAAATATTCAACGGATTCGTGACACCCTCCACCTCTAGCCAACCCACTATGTTCTCTTTCTTCCCTGTCTCTGGGGACTAGGTCCATATTCTTCTTTCATCTTCTCCCCCATTGACTCCATCCTCACCTGCTCTTTCTCTCCCCCCCCCTTCCACAGTGTCTGCCTTCACCATGCTCACCTCTTTAATTTGTGCCTCTCCACAGGTATTTTGCCTTACTCTTTCACACTCACTCAAACACTTGTTTCACTTATCCTTAGAATCTCTCTATCAACCCTGCATCATCTTCCTCCTCCATTTTACCACCAAATTACTTGAGTCTTACAAGCTTCTTCTACTCTCACTTCCTCTTCGAGCCACTTCAATCTGGCTTCCGTCTTCTCCACTCCATTGCGGATGCCCTTACTAAAGTCACCAATGATCTTTTTTTCTGCCAAATCCAAGGGTCACTTCTTGCTCATCTTTCTGAACCTCTCTGTGGCTTTTGTCACTGAGGGCCACACTACCCTTCTGCACACCCTTCACACCAATGATCCACTTTGTGACACAGTCCTCTAATGCTTCACCTCATCTCCACGTCATCCTAGACTAGTCTCTTGTTCACATCCCACATTAAGTCCCTCTCCCAAACGTACCGCTTCCATCTTTTCAACATCGCCAGAATTAGACCCTTCCTCACCATGAACACCAAAAACTCTTATCCACTCTCATATCTCACTTTGATTAATCCAATCTCCACCTGGCTGGTCTCTCCCTTCCCCTCATTTTCGCACTTTAACCCATCCTCAACGCTGCTGCTAGACATATTTTTCACTTTCAACACTCTGCTTCCCATCTCTGCCAATCACTCCACTGAACCCAATTAAATTTCCTCACCTACAAACCCATCAGGATCAACTGCCCCCCATCCCTAACTTCATCTCCCTCTACACATCCACCAGCCCCCTCTGCTCTGCCAATCATGCCGCCTCACCTCTCACTGATAACTACTTCATACTGCTGCCTCCAAGACTTCTCCCTCTTCTCTGTAACTCACACACATGTTCAGACTACCCCATTAGCTTCCAATGTATCAAACGCTCCATAAAACCTTATCAGTTTTTCAAAGCGTACCAATCCACATCCTAACGCCTCCATCGCAAGCACACCCTCAACTCTGTGTAACCCACTCCCCTTTATATTGTAAGCTCTCATGAGCAGGGCCTTTCTTCCTATTGCTTTCCAATATAGCCCACCTGTACTTCCTTGTTCAATAACTCCTGCATGTTTTCTGTGTCATCTACTATTACATTTTATGCTTTGTATATTGTGTTTATGCTCCTGCTTTTAGGTTGTCCTATGCTGATTTGCTTCCAGTTGGTCCTTCTTTTTGTCTGTTTTGTGTATGTAATCTTGTTATATATGCTGTACCCCCACTGTACAGCACTGCATTTTGTTCTAAATAAACAATAAAATATGTTCTAATTTTAACAGTGACTTTCTTTCACTTTAAAATGTCTTGCAATATCCAGAAATATATGTGGCTATAATTCAGTCTGCAGAGAATCTCATTCCAGTAGAAACATTAAACATAATCCATAGACACCAATGAAACAGAGCACTAGTGTTGAAACTAAATTGAAAATGTTGGAATAAATTGTTTGACTTTTGCATGCAATAATATTTTAATATCTCTCAGACATAAGAATACTCATATTTATTTCAGCAAGACCAATATAGTATATTTTTAAGTTTATTAAAGTACCAAAGACAATTAAAAGTGATGTATAAATTAACATAACACAAAACAATGCAAGCGTTCTGCACGGGCAGCATGGTGGCTAAGTGGTTAGTACTTCTGCCTCACAGCGCTGGGGTTATGAGTTCAATTCCCGACCATGGCCTTATCTGTGTGGAGTTTGTATGTTCTCCCTGTGGATTTCTTCCGGGCGATCAGGTTTCCTCCCACACTCCAAAAATCATACAGGGAGATTAATTGGCTGCTAACAAAATTGACCCTAGTGTGTGTGTGTGTGTGTGTGTGTGTGTGTGTGTGTGTTAGGGAATTTAGACTATAAGCCCCAATAGGGCAGAGACTGACGTGAGCGAGTTCTCTGTACAGCGCTGCGGAATTAGTGGTGCTATATAAATAAATGGTAATAATAATAATAGTGGCCTTAAACCCAGAGTGAATGCTTCAATCACCCTTGTTTCCCAGGATTGGGATTAATTTAGCAAAAAAACTAATATGAGTAAAAAAAAATAAAAGCAATTCTTATTTTAGCCTCAGTTATAGATGTGTTGATATCACCAAAAAATAGTTTCCGCACTTGGGAAATTAAGCCATCACAATTAATTTACCAATGTTCCAAATATGATCATCACCATTGTGTTTTCAGAAAATATGAGTTTATATGTTCTTCCCGTGTTTGTGTGGGTTACCTCCTACATTCCAAAAACATACTAGTAGGTTAATAGGCTGCTATCAAAATTGACCCCAGTCTCTCTCTCTCTCTCTCTCTCTGTGTGTATGTTAGAGAATTTAGACTGTAAACTCCAATGGGGCAGGGACTGATGTGAATGAGTTCTCTGAACAGCGCTGCGGAATCAGTGACGCTATATAAATAGTGATGATGATTCACTGTAGGACAAAAAACCTGACTCAAGACTGACTCAATGCATAACAAGCAAAAGGGTAAAAAATTGTAATAATCATATATTTATTTATATAGCGCAACTAATTCCGCAGCGCTGTACAGAGAACTCATTCACATCAGTCCCTGCCCCATTGGAGCTTACAATCTAAATCCCCTAACATACACACACAGACAGACCAAGAGAGACTAAATGCAATTTAATAGCAGACAATTAACCTACCAGTATGTTTTTGGAGTGTGGGAGGAAAACGGAGCACCCGGAGGAAACCCACACAAACACAGAGAGAACATACAAACTCCACACATATAAGGCCATGGTCAGGAATCAAACTCATGACCCCCAATGCAGTGAGGCAGAAGTGCTAACCACTAAGCCACCGTGCTGCACGTCTGTCTTTGTATAGCCACTAATTCAATTGGGTCAATTATTTCTGACAGAAACTAGACGCAAGGCTACATACAATATTTCAAATGGAAGTGCAATATGCGTATTCTTCCAAATCAGTAACGAAAGAAGCTTGCAAAATATAGCAAATACCAAATCAGAATCTTATAAATGACTTCCTGAGTAAACAGGGCTGCCCTGAGATCCAATGAAACAGTGAATTAAAAATCTATTCTACTTCTTTGGGAGCAGGAGATTAATTCAGTAACACTCATGGTAGCCAGGATGTATAGATGGAAAAAATAATGAGCTTCAATGGTATAAACAAAGGTCTCTAAAGGACACTTTGCCTTCAGTGGAGCAGTCGCTAATTAAATAGCATTCACAATGACAAGCAAATAAAGGGGTTAAATATAAAATACTTTAAAGTAATAAATTGGCTGACTTTGCAAATTTGATAAATAGTATTATAAATAGTAAAATAAATAAACAACAGTCTGGAAGAAATTATCTCCAAGCATCAGACCTCAATATCCAAATGTCAATTCATAGCTATATTTTAGAGACAGTTTTATCAATAATGGGTTAAAAATTAGTTTGATTTTTCTACTGACCTATACTTAAAGAAAGACACTATCTTACATGCATTAAATAAACAGTTATTTGAGGGTCAAAAACAAAAGCATGTACTTTTGTCTACAGATGTAGCAGGATTATACCAAGTTTAAGACATCGTGGTCCCTTCACCAAGATGAAATCTTACAAATTATGTAGAAAATATTGAGTACACACACACACACACACACACATTTAATTGTTTACACAATGCAAACAGAAAAGGGGCATAATACATTTTAAATCCAAATGTGTCAAATTCTGGCTGAAAACTGAGGTGTTAAGAAGCACTGTGCCCTAGATAAGGTAAGCAGCAGGTGATATTTGTTTATATTACTTAACAACTGATATTGTGCACTACAGATTGATAGTTCTTGTAAAACCTGCAGCATCAATAATAAAACAGTGAACCTGAGCTATACATGGCACCACAAAGTTTGGATGCAGATAAACAACCAGTGAAAAGAAAAGGCCCGTCTTGCAGAAGCCAGGAAAGGGATTACAGCAATAAAATTGAAAAATTATTTACATAAGCAATTATCACATAGCAAACAGTCATACATTGCTCCAGTAAAAATAGCAAAAAAAACCTTCACAACAAGACCAATTAATTCCCAAAACAGTATGTCTTATTAGATATCCAAGTTACTTTACGGAAAGAACAAGTACAATTTCTATATTGTAAAGTGTGACATTTGCAGGTTTCTGAGCATTTAGTCTATAAACAACATGGACCAGGAATTGTAACATACTTATTTCACTAAATGCACTGCTCACACTCACCTGTCCGAGGCCGCAGACTGTGTGCCACTCATTGGGTTCCTCTGGGATAGTCCTTACCTTAGCTAACTATCATGTTAGTTTAACTCTAGCTATATTTGCAACCTTACAGATAATCTGCCCGTCCCGCAGGGGGCTCTAAACTCCAAGCAGTAGCTCATAAGGTCAATCAAAAAAAGGGGCCGTAGACTGAAACTTTAAAAGTCAACAAAACAAGGGGTTGTTTCTGCCGGTACTCTGGGGCACTAAGTACCAGCACCTCTCCGGGACTCATCGTGCTCACCGCGCATGTGCTGGGAAGTCTCACGTAACTAATAATTAGTGGTAACGCGAGACTTCTCGGCGCATGAGCCATTTGCTAATGGGAACAGGGTACTCTGCTAGGGGCAGCTGCGCATGCGCCGACCGGTGGCACGTCACCAGAAATTATTGGCGACTCAGTTTGGACTTTCCAAGGAATGCTCGGTTAGCACCAAGTCTCGCGTTACAAAGTCAATGATAAGTCAAGTGCTCCGATGCGAGACATTCAGACGCATGTGCACTGAGCATGACAGGCTTCCATTTTATTTCATTCTGAGTCTTCTCGTTGCTGCACAGTAGACAGTCTAAGAAGATACAAATATACTAGTTTGTAATAGGGAAAAAAAAGCAGGGAAGGAGGAAAAATAAAGAATTTGCAGATATGTGAAACAATTATTGTGATGTATTGTACAGTATGGACTGTACAGGTTTATCGTTTATCAGTTGCTAGTTCTGTTTAGGGAAGAACCTGCAGAAGTTGCTTACAGCATGTAGCTATATTTGTGTATGTTTACTTTATATTTGCTAATATTTATGCTTTGACGATATGTTTTTATCCATAGCAGTGACTTGAGTTATAATGTTGCCTAGTTTACTATGTTTACTAGTTGTGGTTGCAGAATGTACTTTTCAGATTCTGCTCTTATGTATATGATGACATTTACTAAAGATGAATATTTAAAACCTACATCTACCATGTCATGTTGGGCACATATAGTATATATTGGATCCAAATCCCGTTGTTACCTTGTCTTATAAATTGTCTCTTTGGATCTTGCGTTCAAAGCTGTATGGGTAAACATGCCCATTATATTTATATGCGGGCAGCATAATGATGGACATTGCTGTCTCACAGTGCTGGGTTCAGGAGTTTGATTCCAACCAGTGTCCTGTCTGTTTGTAGTTTGTATGTTCTCTCTGTGTTTCCTCCAGGTGCTCCATTTTTCTCATACAGTCCAAAAAGCATACTGGTATGTTACTTGTCTCCTGACCAGGGCTGACACCAGAAATTGCGGGGCCCAGTACAAATGTAACAGACAGGGCCCCCCCTCCTACATTTGCCTCCCCTCGCCCCATTCTCTAGTCAACCCCATCCCGGTTCCATATAAACCCTGCAGTAGTTTATTTACCTCTCTGCATCTTCATGCTGTCTCCTTTCGCTTCCTCTCTACTGACAGCGCTGTGATGTCATTAATTACATTTCGTCAGCGATGCTGCAGGAATCCTCTCTGCCTTGTTGCGGCTCTCTGTCCGGGAGCCAGGCACCTGGTTGCCTAGGACTGGAGCAAATGGAGGCAGCTGTGGGGCCCCGACATCTTGGGAGTGGAGGCAGACATGCTGCCTACAAGGGGGCCACGCCCGCTGCTGCATCCTTGATTACACACAGAGGTCTCTCCCCACACCACCTCTCACATCTCAGGAGCAGCTGCTGCCTAGAAATTGCACCCGCTACCTCCCTTAGTTCATGGCAGAGGCCCCATCCCCTAATAAATTTGTTTAGGAGCAAGACTGGTGGGGCCCCACTCTGCTATTGGGCCCCATACTGCTGTACTCCCTGTACCCCCAGGGGCGGATCTAGGAAATTGCTATACCCGGGGCGATGTAGGGGGGAGGCGATTTAGGCCCCGCCCCCTTTTCGACTTCTAAGGCTGCTGGCGGCTGCACAGTATGTGCGGGTCCGCTCGGCAGTGACTGTGTGCTGCCCCGCTGCTCTGATTGTGTTTAAAACGCAATCAGAGCAGCCGGACAGCATACTGTCACTGCCGAGCGGACCTGCACAGTGTGCAGCTGTCGGCAGCAAGCCCCCTGGATCCGCCACTGTGTACCCCTCTGATGGCGGCCCTACTCCTGACAGTACAGCACCACAGTCTGTGTGGTAGGGAATTAAGATTGTAAACTCCAATGGGGCAGTGACTGATGTGAATGACTATTTATCTTATGTAAAGCACTGCATGATATGATTGCTGCTATATAAATAAAGACTAATGAATATATTTAAGTTCCAGCACCGTTGTCAGTGTCCATCCCCTGATCATTTTCCATTTATGTAAATAAAAGTTTGTAGAGGAGGAACAATTACAGCAACTTTGCCAGTTTGAAACAGGCCAGATCTTAGCAGCATTGAGAGGAACATTGGTAAGTAATGCTCTAGTTTAGCGTAAACTAATGAACTCCACCAAAAATTGCATTTTAGCTCAATTCATTTAATTTAAAATGTTAGCAAAACATTTTGAACAAACAGATAGATATAAATAAGAAACACAAAAAAGGTAAAGGGATGAATAGTAACTTGAAAGTATGGCAAATACATACTGGTAGGTTAATTGGCTGCTATAAAAAAAAAAAAATTGACCCTAGTCTCCCTCTCTGTCTGTCTGTGTCTGTGTGTGAGTGTCTGTGTGTCTATATTAGGTAATTTAGACTGTAAGCTCCAATGGGGCAGGGACTGATGTGAATGAGTTCTCTGTACAGCGCTGCGGAATTAGTGGCGTTATATAAAT